>NC_053024.1:259808216-259822683 GCF_003073215.2 Triticum urartu
TTGAAAAAGTTGCTCAGAACGACGAGACGAATCTTGAATACGCAGCCTCGTCCGCCACGCATTCCCTAGCATAGAGAACACGCAACTTTCCCCCTCTGTTTCATTTGTCCGAAAAACGCGAAACACCGGGGATACTTCCCGGATGTTTCCCCCCTTCACCGGTATCACCTCATACCGCGATAGGGCACCCCTAGCACCGATACTTGTCATGTCATGCATCGCTACGCATCTGTTTGCTTAAATATTTATTGTTTCTCCCCCCTCTTCTCTCGCTAGACACCGGGACCGACGCCGCCGCTACCCAGTACGACTACGGAGTTGACGACCACTCTCTCTTGCCAGAGCAACCAGGCAAGCCCCCCCCTTGATCACCAGATATCGCCTACTCTTCTCTATACTGCTTGCATTAGAGTAGTGTAGCATGTTACTACTTCCCGTTAATCCTATACTGATGCATAGCCTGTCCTTGCTACTACTGTTATTACCTTTACCTACAATCCTAATGCTTAGTATAGGATGCTAGTATTTCCATCTGTGGCCCTACATTCTTGTCCGTCTGCCTTGCTATACTATCGGGCCGTGATCACTCGGGAGTTGATCACGGGTATATACTATATACTTTATACATGATACATGTGGTGACTAAAGACGGGTCGGCTTGAGGAGCACCCGCGAGTGGAGTTTTGAGGCGGAGCGGCAGGGCAGGTTCCGACCACCTAGGAGAGAGGTGGGCCTGGCCCTGGTCGGCGTTCGCGGATACTTAACACGCTTAACGAGATCTGGGTATTTGATCTGAGTCTGGCCATTTGGTCTATACGCACTAACCATCTACGCGGGAGTAGTTATGGGTATCCCGGCGTCGTGGTATCAGCCGAAGCCTTCGTGACGTCAGCGACTGAGTGGCGCGCGCCGGATTGGAACGTAAGCCTGCTCTTGTATTAAGGGGGCTAGTTCTGCTTCCGGCCGCGTACGCAACGTGCAGGTGTGCTAAGGGCGATGGGCCCAGACCCCTGTGCGCTTAGGTTTAGACCGGCGTGCTGACCTCTCTGTTGTGCCTAGGTGGGGCTGCGACGTGTTGATCTTCCGAGGCCGGGCATGACCCAGGAAAGTGTGTCCGGCCAAATGGGATCGAAGCGTGTTGGGGTATGTGGTGCACCCCTGCAGGGAAGTTAATCTATTCGAATAGCCGTGATCTTCGGTAACAGGACGACTTGGAGTTGTACCTTGACCTTATGACAACTAGAACCGGATACTTAATAAAACACACCCTTCCAAGTGCCAGATACAACCGGTGGTCGCTCTCTCACAGGGCGACGAGGGGAGGATCATCGGTTAGGATTATGCTATGCGATGCTACTTGGAGGACTTCAGTCTACTCCTTCTACATGCTGCAAGACGGAGGCTGCCAGAAGCGTAGTCTTCGAAAGGATTAGCTATCCCCCTCTTATTCTGGCTTTCTGCAGTTCAGTCCACCGATATGGCCCTTTACACATTTACCCATGCATATGTAGTGTAGCTTCTTGCTTGCGAGTACTTTGGATGAGTACTCACGGTTGCTTTCTCCTTCTTTCCCTCTATCCCTTCTACCTGGTTGTCGCAACCAGATGTTGGAGCCCAGGAGCCAGACGCCACCGTCGACCAACGACCCCTACTACACCGGAGGTGCCTACTACTACGTGATGCCCGCTGACGACGACCAGGAGTAGTTAGGAGGATCCCAGGCAGGAGGCCTGCGCCTCTTTCGATCTGTATCCCAGTTTGTGCTAGCCTTCTTAAGGCAAACTTGTTTAACTTATGTCTGTACTCAGATATTGTTGCTTCCGCTGACTCGTCTATGATCGAGCTCTTGTATTCGAGCCCTCGAGGCCCCTGGCTTGTAATATGATGCTTGTATGACTTATTTTATTTGTAGAGTTGTGTTGTGATATCTTCCCGTGAGTCCCTGATCTTGATCGTACACGTTTGCGTGTATGATTAGTGTACGATTAAATCGGGGGCGTCACAAGTTGGTATCAGAGCCGACTGCCTGTAGGAATCCCCCTTTCCAACTCCTTGGCCGAAGTCGAGTCTAGTCATTGAAAAACTTTTACTAACATGGCTGTGTGCTTACGGGCCCACGTCGCCATTGGGTGGTATTAGGATCTTTTATTCCTCGTCTATACTCTGGGACTCTGATCTCTCTTCTATTCGGGTTAAATGATTTTGCTAAAATCTAACTCTAGGTTCTCGTTACCACTTCCTGCCGAAGAGCCCCTTCATTACAGATGATCGACTGCTTCAACAGAAGATTCTGACAATACTCTCCGATGTTCTCCCGAAACCTTATGCCATTGCTTTTGCAATTCCCTACCACCGAAATATCCCTATGGATAAGTATTTAGACCCTGACGTGCTTACTTTTATTCCCAGTCGATCTTGTTATTATAAGATACCCCGAGAATACTTTGTGCCTACTGCCTTGCAGTTCTTTGCCACATGCATACCACTACGGATAATTACTCGCATTTATCGAGTATCCGCTCATCCCCAGATATTCATGCAGTTCACAAAATTCTTCGAAATACCATTCGGTCTTCCGAAAATCCTGAGCAACCTATTGCTCCTGAAATTCTTGCTTGCTTGCATTATGGTTAATCCCATAAGTATAGTAATCTTATTGGCAACCTTTGTCAATATCATTTTGAGTCCATTGACTCAATATGTTGCGAATGCTCGCAATCCTCACTCAGATCATAGAATTCATCCTTCCAGCTCAGATGTCATTTAAAACGTGAGCTGGTCCTCGGCCAATCAGATTGCCATCGATTGTACCCCTAAGTCTATTCAACTTGTCCGTCCTTGATCAGAGCGTTTGCTCCTGATCCCTTGATTTGAAAATCATAATTCCTTTGTTATTTAAACGTTGAATTATTCAGATGTTCTGTAAAACGATGCATTTGCATTCTTTCTTCCTCTGATTGGGTATCGATACTCACATCAGCTCCATTGTGGATCACCATATCCACTGTTGGATTATTATCCGACAATGTCCTTCATAATTAATCACCTTGTGAGTTCTTTCTCCGATACATAATGCCTTTGGTAATTTGTATCCTCTCCTTTTGCCAACCATGCTCTGCTTTCGAGCTGTCGTATTTACTATTGAAGCTTGTGTTATATGTTTCCACGATACCCTGACGGGTTGAAACCTATGCCTTCCTTTATATGTGTGAACTCGGAAGTTTTCACGAGTCATACTCATCTGGTATTTCACCAGATAAAACTTTCAACACTAATGCCTTTATCAAAGCGAAAAGTGAATGGAAGGTTATATATTGAAGAATGGGAGTCGACCTTGAACTTTGTGTTCATGCCCATGGACACGATGTAGATCCTATCATGGAAGCTTCTTGTAATAATAATTATTTCCTTAATATAATATCCTTTGGTATTGGTGAATTGATCCTTTGCAAGCGTGGTTCCGACCATATGTTCTTCTTAGATCCCATTTCTCGGGCAAGTTTAAGCACTTGTCTTCTGTGGATCAATACACCATTCTAACCTTTACTTTGATCTTTCGTCGAGTATTACCCCCTTGGTATCTCGAGATTATCACGGAACTGCATAACTTCTTATGCGTTCTTCATCAAGTATTACATTCTCACTGATTCCAATTTTTTTTCTCACGGGCTCTGAGTTAATAAACACTCAAAGACATCGATAACTGAATCGAGTTCACACCGCGATTAAACAACTCTTGGTAACCTTCATTACTTACGAATTTGAACTCGATCACGTAAATCCTAACCTGCTCGGCTATATCATTATCGTGCCGATTTTAACTGTGCTACCTGGTCCTTAACCCCGGAGCACAACTTTCGATGATGAGCTAAGCTTACGTCGATCTCCCTCATCATTCCATTTCGCCTTGAACAACAAGCTTGATTTCGAGTTTGTGTCGTACCTGTGGTTCCAATAACCTCTTGCTTCATCATTCCTTTGGCTTGGTGTCATCGCTGATCGATTACATCCTCATGAAATCTCTCGACAAAATTGTCGTGATCATCATCAACAATTGACTCCTTCCAAGGTATCAATCAATTCCAGATGAGAAATACCATCCTTGCCCTCGATGATTTGTTTATTCATCTACCACTTATTGCCTTCCGTTCAACACAAACTTGTTCGTGTTTTGTGTTATACCTTGCTATCCAGCATTGTTTCTCCTTTACCTTGGAGTATTACCATCCTTTTATGTCAAGAATGTCGTGAGAATTTCACCACCTCTTGATAATTCTTGATATAGGTGATACTTATCGCCATCACCATTCTTGTCTTGGTCCCCGTGTTGTTCCTAACCGGAATACCGACAAATGGACTAGTAATTTTAAAACTTCTAGCAACCTTATTGCTTTGAAGTTAATGGTCGACATCTCATTCTTAGGCCATTTGTTATCGATCACCTTCTAACATTGATTATGCTACCTAAGACCGTAGTTCGGGTGCACCTTCTACCAATGTTTAATTGTGTATGTTTTCCTCGAGCATACCTCACTATATCATTTGATCTGACAAATGTTATCTCTTTGTTCGCATAATTGTGGAAATCCATCTTTTGGAAATCCAATGATTTGTCGCTGAGTTCATCAGCCACCTCCTCATCCTCTCCTTGGTTTACTGATGAACTCTTGTTTCGAAACTCGCTTCCATAGTTCATTTCCCGAGAATCTTACAATGTCATCTCGTCAATTCTTGGTACCTTTTATCTCAGGCATCCTGAGTCTGAGTATCCCTGACTCCAATCAGATCTGAAACTCGGTCAGATATGATGGTTGGAAATATTTTCCAAGAGTCAATAACATGGTCCTTATATGACCCGGTAGATGATGTCATTGCCTTAGCACACCTGGCCGGGACCTATTGTTATAGTTTCCTTTTTCAGCAAGGTTATCCACTCTTCCATGAGGAAATTGTAAGACTTATTCTTACAAGTTATTCCTAATAGACCCTTTGTTCCAAAGTCCGATAATTCACCTGTTGACCATGGCCATGCTATCTGAAGCATTGTCTGTGGTACTCGATTTTGAAACAGGAACAATTGAGCCCAATGTTAAATGTTTCCTGCTCAATTATCCAAACACCCGTTGTATGGATAATGTCATGAAAATTCTCTCCCGTGCCTAAAGAGTTTTCACATTATATCATGTCATGGATATCATGATCTGCTTGTCCTTGGGTAGGATATACCCTTGAAATATGTATTTAAACACATTTTCCTTTCCATTGTTCGTTTAACCTGATGATCACATTTTCCTCTCCATTGGTTTGTTTGACCTTTTCTTGTGATCTATATAATCTAAGCAGTAATAATTCATGCTTATGTAAACACCTCGGTGTACCATTCTGTCAGCAAGACCCTGTTACTATTGTTGAAAACTTTCTGGTAACACCGATGGACGAGAACTCTTACCTATTGGTCCGCCTCGTTCAACGAGCAGGAAAATGGTTCTCTTCGTCCCTCGCCCTTGGTACCGATGTTGTTGCCGACATAACCGACAGACTATCCTCTGACATGCCTTGCTTTCATGATCGTGCAATACGTCACCGCCCTTCCTGCTTTTAACCCACATGGTGGGCCCATAACCCACAGTTCCTCAGGATCGAAACCTGACTCTCCTGTACACCCCCTGTTCCCAAAGTTATTCCTCACGCGTGGCCTCGTGTGTAATTCATGAGCCACCTTCTGATGAGATCATCAATCTGGTATCTGACGCAATACTTATTCCCATTGCTCTGAACCCCTTTCACACTTCACTTCAGGCAACGAATGATTGCCTATGCGCTCGAAACTTCTCAGGGTACCTTATTACTTTGCTCTCAATATTTTCTTAAGTTTCAATTCGAGAATTACTTTCCGCCACCTTCCCCGATGTTATCTACCAGATGAGCAACCTTGTAGAGGTTTGTTCTTCCGAATCTTCCGTTTTTCCTTACCGTAAGTACGATGAAGACACAAAAAAAGGAAGACGACTTCATCATGATGACATGGAGCAAAGAAATGAAGACGTCGACGTAATGGATCAACCTCTTTGAGAAGAGCAACTAGCAACGAGAACCCTCACTAGAATTTCTTAACCAGAGTGCCCCCATACGCCTTTTTAATCTCGGGACGAGATTTCTTGTAGTGGAGGAGAATTGTAACGCCCGGGTTAAGCTACAGTAACCCTCCGCAATGATGCCACGTCACCTCGGTTACTGTTGATAAACCCTAGATAATTCAAAACCGAAACAAATTCAAAATTTAATTACAGGAAAACAATAAAAGTTTTCAAACATTAAAATAAAAATGTTCGGTTTGCACTAAATATTACATAGATAATTATGGTGTAGAAATACAGTTTTATAAAATGCATAAATATTTTAAATTGAATTAAAACAGAAAGGAAAAGAAATAAAAGAAAAAAAAAAGAAAATACAAAACAGAAAAGCTAAAACCTAAAGCTAACAAAAAAAAATATGAAAGAACCCTCTCCCTGGGCCGTGGCCCAACTGGACCAGCCCACTGGCCCAGACCGGCCCCCACTCCCCCATAACCTACCCCCCGAAACCCTAACCCCACCCCGTCCGCCCCCAGCCGCCCCACTCCCCCCCCACTCGCTCCACTCCCCCCTGCCCCCTCCCCGATCCAGATCGGATCGGGGGCGTTCGCCGCCGCCCCGATTCCCCCGGAGCCCCCCCCGGACTGCTCCTCCCTCCCCGGCCTGCCCCGTCTACGCCGTCGTCTCGCCTCCTCACGTCCTCCTCGTCCCGAGCCGAGGCCGCCATTCCGGCGCCGCGCCCTCGACCCCGTCGCCCCGCCGCACTCGTCGCCGGCGACCCGAACGCCGCCCCCTTCCTCGTCCTCCTCCTCGAGCTCGAGACCGCTGCCCCGTTCCCTGCACCTTCCGTGAGCACCCCCCCTCTCTCCCCGTCCCCGTTGCCCGTTCCGGCCACCGCGCCGCCAAGCCCCGCCCCTGTGCGCTGCCGGCGTCGACTGCGCACGCAAGGCCGCACCCGCCTGCTCGACCCGCTCCTCACGCCCGGCCGTGCCCTATGCATGTGCACACTCGCCGCTGCCCCGTGCTGAAGCTCCGCGTGCGCCGTGCTCGCCCACCGGTCGCCCGCGCCGTCCGCGGCTTGCGCGAGTCCGCCCCCTTGCTCGCGATGCTCCCCTCGCCCCGATCGCTGTGCGTCCGCCGCCGCTCGCCGTCCCGCCATTTGCCGCGCCGCGCCTTCGTTCCCTGCCCCGGCGCCACCCCGACGTGGCCTCGCCGCTGCCGCTGTCGTCCCAGGCGGCCGGGCTTGCCGTGCCCGTGGCCGGCGCCCCCTGCCCATCTGGGCATTTGCCAATCGGGCTGGGTGCCTGCGCCCGTAACCCGCGCGCCCGAATCGCTGTGGCCCTTTGGGCCACTGACATGTGGGGCCCCGCCTCCAGAACAAATTAAAAAAAAACAAAGGAATTAAAAAAAAATACCTAAATAAATAAATAATTAATGATAAAATATAATTAATTAATTAACTAATTAGTTAACTTATTTAATTCTGATTAAATTAACTAATTAAGGTTAATTAACCCAATGATTAATTAACCTAATTAACTACTGTTAATTAATCTAATCAATTAGTTAGGTTAATTAAACCCTAATTAACATAAACAGTGTATGACAGGTGGGTCCCACTGGACCCACTGGGCCGGTTGACCAAGTCAACTCTGTTGACTGCTGATGTCAGCATGACATCATGCTGGTGTCATTAATCTGTTTTTCGGATTAATTTAAATAATTAATTAAATTCCAGAAATTAATAAAATCTTTAGAAAATCATATCTTTTAATCCGTAACTCGGATTAAAATATTTTCAACATGAAAGTTGCTCAGAATGTCGAGACGAACCCGGATACGAAGCCCGTTCGTCCGCCACGCATCCCTAGCATTAGCGAACACGCACTTTCCCCCTCTGTTTCATCTGTGCGAAAACGCGAAACACCGAGGATACTTTCCCAGATGTTTCCCCCCTTCACCGGTATCACCTCATACCGCGATAAGGCACCCCTAGCACCGCTACTTGTCATGTCATGCATCGCTATGCATCTGTTTGCTTAAATATTTATTGTTTCTCCCCCCTCTTCTCTCGCTAGACACCGAGACCGACGCCGCTGCTACCCAGTACGACTACGGAGTTGACGATCCCTCTCTCTTGCCAGAGCAACCAGGCAAGCCCCCCCTTTGATCACCAGATATCGCCTACTCTTCTCTATACTTCTTGCATTAGAGTAGGGTAGCATGTTACTGCTTCCCGTTAATCCTATACTGATGCATAGTCTGTCCTTCCTACTACTATTGTTACCTTTACCTGCAATCCTAATGCTTAGTATAAGATGCTAGTTTATCATCAGTGGCCCTACATCCTTGTCCGTCTGCCATGCTATACTATCGGGCCGTGATCACTCGGGAGTTGATCACGGGTATATACTATATACTTTATACATGATACATGTGGTGACTAAAGACGGGTCGGCTTGAGGAGCACCCGCGAGTGGATTTTGAGGCGGAGCGGCAGGGCAGGTTCCGACCACCTAGGAGAGAGGTGGGCCTGGCCCTGGTCGGCGTTCGCGGATACTTAACACGCTTAACGAGATCTGGGTATTTGATCTGAGTCTGGCCATTTGGTCTATACGCACTAACCATCTACGCGGGAGTAGTTATGGGTATCCCGGCGTCGTGGTATCAGCCGAAGCCTTCGTGACGTCAGCGACTGAGTGGCGCGCGCCGGATTGGACGTAAGCCTGCTCTTGTATTAAGGGGGCTAGTTCTGCTTCCGGCCGCGTACGCAACGTGCAGGTGTGCTAAGGGCGATGGGCCCAGACCCCTGTGCGCTTAGGTTTAGACCGGCGTGCTGACCTCTCTGTTGTGTCTAGGTGGGGCTGCGACGTGTTGATCTTCCGAGGCCGGGCATGACCCAGGAAAGTGTGTCCGGCCAAATGGGATCAGCGTGTTGGGGTATGTGGTGCACCCCTGCAGGGAAGTTAATCTATTCGAATAGCCGTGATCTTCGGTAACAGGACGACTTGGAGTTGTACCTTGACCTTATGACAACTAGAACCGGATACTTAATAAAACACACCCTTCCAAGTGCCAGATACAACCGGTGGTCGCTCTCTCACAGGGCGACGAGGGGAGGATCATCGGTTAGGATTATGCTATGCGATGCTACTTGGAGGACTTCAGTCTACTCCCTTCTACATGCTGCAAGACGGAGGCTGCCAGAAGCGTAGTCTTCGAAAGGATTAGCTATCCCCCTCTTATTCTGGCTTTCTGCAGTTCAGTCCACCGATATGGCCCTTTACACATTTACCCATGCATATGTAGTGTAGCTTCTTGCTTGCGAGTACTTTGGATGAGTACTCACGGTTGCTTTCTCCTTCTTTCCCTCTATCCCTTCTACCTGGTTGTCGCAACCAGATGTTGGAGCCCAGGAGCCAGACGCCACCGTCGACGAACGACCCCTACTACACCGGAGGTGCCTACTACTACGTGATGCCCGCTGACGACGACCAGGAGTAGTTAGGAGGATCCCAGGCAGGAGGCCTGCGCCTCTTTCGATCTGTATCCCAGTTTGTGCTAGCCTTCTTAAGGCAAACTTGTTTAACTTATGTCTGTACTCAGATATTGTTGCTTCCGCTGACTCGTCTATGATCGAGCTCTTGTATTCGAGCCCTCGAGGCCCCTGGCTTGTAATATGATGCTTGTATGACTTATTTTATTTGTAGAGTTGTGTTGTGATATCTTCCCGTGAGTCCCTGATCTTGATCGTACACGTTTGCGTGTATGATTAGTGTACGATTAAATCGGGGGCGTCACAGAAAGTCATCTAGCTAATCACTATGGACCCATAGGTCCTGTGGGAACTACTCACACGTCATCGGAGGTGCAGCAAGGTTGATGTAGAAGCGCTCCGTGATCGCTCCATGATCGATTCCCCCTCTGACAGAGTACCGGTGAAGGCCTCCGGATGGGATCGCCGAAGAAGAGAAACTTGCGGCGGCGAAAAAGTTGTTTCGTTGGTGCTTTTGGGGGCTTTCAAATATTTGGAAATTTATAGCACTGGAATTAGGTCAGACGGAGCCACAAAGGGCCCACAAGACATCAGGGCGCGCCCTGTTGTCTTGTCATCTCCTCTTCTCTTTTCTGGGGGCTTTCAAATATTTGGGAATTTATAGCACTGGAATTAGGTCAGACGGAGCCATGAAGGGCCCACAAGACATCAGGGCGCGCCCTGTTGTCTTGTCGTCTCCTCTTCTCTTTTCTGGACTCCCTTCGAAGCTTCCAGGGTCTCTTTTGGTCCAAAAATATCATCAAAAAGTTTCATCGTGTTTGGACTCCGTTTGGTATGGATTTTCTACTAAACCAAAAACAAACAGAAAACAACAACTGGCACTAGGCACTAGGTTAATAGGTTAGTTTCAAATAATAGTATAAAATTGCATGTAAAGCGTATAAGATTGATAATATAATAGCACAAAACAATAAAAAATTATAGATACGTTGGAGACGTATCACCAAGCACCCTCGAAAACCCATATCTGCATTGATCGCCAACAATCGGGTTGCATCTGCAGCCGTTGGGTCTCTCAAATACTCCAGGCCAGACACTGTTGCCACAGCCTTGCAGAACATGTACATGTATTTTAGGCATTTGGACTCACTCATGCGGACATACTCATCAATCAGATCATCGGGTATTCCGTATGCAAGCATCTGAATAGTTACCGTGCATTCCTGATAAGAGGATAAGCCAACCTTTTACAGGACATCCTCCTTGAATACAAAATAATCATCATACACCATCACCCCTCCCGAATACGATTGATAGCCATCTAGAAGCGACGCCGGAATAGCATGTGTTTGAAGAGTGGGGAAGAGGACTTGAAGTAGTTTTCTCAGAGTAGGCGATGGTCGCTCTCTCTGTTGTGATTCAACGCCGGAGCATGGCCCAGGATCGAGCCCCTAAACATCGTCCGTTGGCTAGTAATGTGGTGATGGACGACCAAAGTAGCAACCACAAACTCCTCAACGACAGACGATGAATCGTCCGAATTGTAAATGAAGATGTTGAAAAAATACTCATCACCACTATTCGTTGTACCTTGCGGGCATGGTGGAAGAAGCCGGCTGGTGAAAAGCCCTGCGCCTCTCCCAGACCAGGCAGCAGGCCTGTCGGTATGGAGGCGACGGTGGCAACGATTGTCGAGCGAGGATGCCGCGCTTGGAGCGTTTCCGGTGGTGGCCGAGGCGAGGGGGTGGCGTTGTCTTGGGGTGCTACGACGGCGGCGAAAACAGGCTACCAACATCGGTAAGAGCGCCCGGCGGGTACGGCGTGCTACTGGGGAGGTGTCTGTGGGTAAGGGCGATGGCCTGAACAACGTCCAACCGACCGAAAATGGGCTACTACGGCGAGGGCGGGGGTGGCCGGGTGTCTTGGTTGTGGATGGAATAGGGGAAGAATGGCCAATGTGCCATGCGGGCTAGGGGGAGGACAAGGGCGCGCGTCCGTGTCGTGTCTGCGCCGACGCAAGCCTGACCCAAACTTGAGCATGAAATGGGTCACGCGCGAAGAAAAAGCGGACGCTCGTCCATTTGTGTCGGCGCGCTAGGCCACGGTTTGTATCCGTTTCAACCCAAACATGCATGTGTGTACAGAATGTGTCAGGCATTGGAGTTGCCCTTAGCACCACAGTGACCACCATACAATAACGGATGGAGCGAACTATAGGAAACACATAGATGGGTAGAGAGAGAAAAAGCGCTATAATGGAAAAAGTCCAAAACAAACTTTGAAGTTATAGGCGAAAGCTAAACTGAACTTTGAACTTGTAATCTCGGAAATCAACACACCGAACTCTTTGATCCCGGTCTATTTTAAACCTTGAGGGGGTTTAGCTAGGATTTGCAAGAGCAACTAGTGAACGAGCGCTCCTTCGGGAGCCTCGCAACGATCAGCGCCACTTGCCACGCTCTCATCATTCGCCACGTGTCGCGCTCTGGATGCTCCCTCCGGATTGTGTTTTTTTTTATTTTTCTGCAAGCGTTTTCGGCTTTTTAAACGGGTTTTTTTCGACGTTTTGGTTTTCCTTAGCTTTTCGATATAAAAAATTTGGGGAAAAAATATTTGTGCGAAAAAATGCGTTTTTTTTCTTTCACGAGAGTCACGGTTTTGCTTCCGCGAAAGGCACGGTTTTGCTTTCGCGAGAGTCACGGCCGTGCCTCCGGAAAACGCAAAAAAATGCATTTTTATATATTTTTTATTCGCGAGAGTCATGGTTTTGTTTCCACGAGAGGCGCGGGTGTGTTTTCGCAGGAGTCACGGCCGTGCCTCTCGGAAACGAAAAAAAACGTGTTTTTTGTTTTTTTCCTTTCGCGAGAGTCATGATTTTGCTTCCGTGAGAGGCATGGTTGTGCTTTAGCGAGAGTCACGGCCGTACCTCTCGGAAACGAAAAAACACGTTTTCTATTTTTTTTCTTTCGCGAGAGTCACGGCCGTGCCTCTCGGAAACGGAAAAATGCGTTTCTTTTTTTTTTCTCTCGCGAGAGTCACGGTTTTGCTTCGCAAGAGGCACGGTTGTGCTTTCGCAAGAGTCACGGCCGTGCCTCCTCGGAAACGAAAAAAAAGACGTTTCTTTTTTATTTTTTCTTCCGCGAGAGTGACGGTCTTGCTTTCGCGAGAGGCAAGGTTGTGATTTTGTGAGAGGCACGGGCGTGCCTCTTTGGAAAACGAAAAAACCCGTGCGTCTGGTTCGGTTTTTTGTCCGATTTTTTTGTAAAAAAAGTTTGTCAAAACCTATCAACACGCGATCTAGTTTTGAAAATCTCGACACAACGAATCCAACGATAAAAGCGGTTCGAGATTTGGTCGCACGATTTGAGAGATAAAATATTTTAAATAACGGATCTACGAAAAAAGGAAAACTCTCAGATTGCAACAAGTGACGCGTTGAATGTGCACCACTTGTTGCAACCACGGGAGTTGAAGTGATCTTTACAACGAGTACTTTCAACTAGTGATTTCAGAGATTTGCTCACTTGGCAAGCATTGTTGACTGGCTGTACATTAGGACAAATTGGGACAGCCCATTAGCGCAGTCGCTCGCTTGCTCTACTTGTTTTTTTTTCCAATTTAGTAAGGATAATAAATTCGTTTACATTTCCATAATGATAATACACATTTTTTTAAACTACACGTACCCACTTGTCATATATTATCTATATCTATATCAATATAAAAAGATTCAAAGAGGCATATTTAATTAATCTAGGCCATCAAATCATGTCAATCCAACAACTTAGACTGCTTCAATGGAGCGTTCAGCACGTTTAATTTCATGCCGAATATAATGCTAATCACATAATAACATGTAAATAATATCCTATTTAATATTCGCATGCACTTAATATACTTCTAAATTAACATGCATTGCACGTACACATCGACTAGTGAGCAACAAAAATACCAGCAGCCGCAAAAGAAAAAGTGCCCATAACTAGCATAGGCTTCACCTAGCAAATCGCCCTGCCTGACCCTAAACAAAAATCGCCCTGCCTGATACTACTGATTTCGTATAGCGCGTCCTATATAAAAACACCAAAAATGGATTTCCACGGAAGCGTTTAACATTCCTGAAAAATTTCAAACATTTCTTAAAATAATATATGAACAATTTAGAACTAACTATTGTATTTTTTAAGCAGAAATAATTTACAAAATTCCGAAAACATTTATGAAAAATGTGACACGATAACATTTTGCCAAATACACGTTTTACATTTTCTTAATGACAATAAACATTTCATAAAACTATAAAACATTTTTTACATTGTTTATTTTTTTAATATTTGTTCAGGTTTTAAAAAATTGATGTTTCAAATAGTGTTCACTTTTTCAAAACTGATTGTGTTTTAAAAGAATTGTTCGTTTTTAAAATTATTCTGAATTTTCAAAAAATATTTTCACTTTAAAAAAGGATATCTCAAAAATTGTTCAGGCCTGCACGTTCTTAACATTTGTTTGTCCTTTATAAAGTGCCTCAAATCTCGACACTGCTCTATCTGGTTTAATTGGTCTTGCCTCTAAATATAGAGACAACAAACAGCCGATTGTTCCAGTGGCTAGTCGGAGTTATCAGTTTTATGAAAAAACAAATCTCGCCTCACGTCTGTTCGGTTGGCCCAGTCGCGACCACACGTTTTGGGTATTTTTACGTCGCGTTTTACGAAAAAATTCCTCATTTTGTGTCTGTTGGGCCGGCCAGTCGTAACCGCAGACAGCAAACCTAAGATTACGTGCGCGATTTCTGTTTGGGAACGCTCTCAAAATTTCAAATAAACCAAGATTGAAGAGTTTGGTATGCTGATTTCCGGCATTACAAGTTCAGTGTTCAATTTAGCTTTCCCTG
>NC_053024.1:259823683-259854327 GCF_003073215.2 Triticum urartu
AGCTCAAGTGGGAGTTCGACGAGGACTCTCAGCGTTATTATGTTTCCTTTCCCGATGATCAGTAGTGGTGCCTAGTTGGGGTTTGATTCAGGGCCTTGTCGCATGTTGGGTTCTTTTCTATTTTGGCGCCGTAGTCGGGCCATGAGTGATTGTTTGATGGATGTTATTTCTGTACTCTGATGTGACGTGGCGAGTGTAAGCCAACTATGTATCTCCCCCTTTTATTACTTATTACATGGGATGTTGTAATGGTTGCCTGACTTGCGACATTGCTTTCAATGCGGTTATGTCTCTAAGTCGTGCCTCGACACGTGGGAGCTATAGCCGCATCGAGGGCGTTACAAGTTGGTAATCAGAGCCTTCCCCGACCTTAGGAGCCCCATTGCTTGATCGTTTTAGCAGCCGAGTTGTGTCTAGAAAAATGTTTTGAGTCCTTAGGAATTATATATCGGAGAGTTTAGGAATTCTTTTTACTTCCCAGTCTCCTCATCGCTCTGCTAAGGCATCCTGACGTAGAGTTTTGACTCTTCTCTTCTCAAATTTCACTAAAAAAATTTTAGGATCACGCGAGTATCTTGGGTTTGTTCCGATGGCTTATGATGAGAACACTGTCTTGGTGCCTCCTGTCAGGGGTTTAGTGGAAGTGTCCCGGGGAGTTGAGCTCTGAGGTGTTGTCATCATAATTTTATCGTTGCAATTCTGGAATACTTGAGATATGTTCGCCGACATCGAAAATATCTTTTATGCAGTTCGTTGGTGAGATAACCTCGACGCCACCCAGTACTGGGGCGGGAGTTCGGGAGTATCGCCATAACTTGTATAACGGATGCTTTTCGAAGGTTGAGGTAGATGGTTTCCGAAGTTTTCTTGGTTATGTGTTGAAGGATGGATACAGCTGGATGTAGGATTTGCTAGTTTGGGTGAGATATTATGCTTCCCCTGTATCCCCAACACCTGATTGCATAACCGGAAAGGTTTGGGAGTTTCATAGGTGGAAATTCTAGTAGCTCTAGTTCTTCTTCCACGGATATTGGTTTGAGATTGGGATTTCTTACCGATTATTCGTTCTTGATCCGTACCTTGTTGATTTGTTTCTCTACCTTAATTCTACGTGGCTTCTCAATTTATGGATATGTGACCATTTGAAGAGGAATGCATTCGTTCATTTTGTTCGGATGTGAAGACTATATGTTGCAATTTTTCATTCCGTTGGATTCAGCTTCAATATTTGCCTGTCTATGTGCTAATGGTGGTCAACCTCTTCAGGATGGCTCCCACTAAGAGCACCAGTCAGAACCAGAATCAAGATCCGCCACCGCCTCCACCTCCTCCAGAGGCATGGCAAGCTGTGATGGCCGCAACCAATGCAAAAACTCACCTGATCATGCAGATTCTTCAAGAGCGCAATCAAGGCAGTCAAGGCAATCAAGGCAGCAACCAGAGTCACGTTGCTACACTCAACCAGTTCCTTGCTAACGGGCCAAAGACTTTCAGTAATTGTGTTGAGGCAACCGATGCTGATGATTGGCTTGTGGATCTGTGTAAGCATTTCGAGTGCAGTAACGTCAGGCCTGAGGACTTTGTGAAGTTCGCTTCCTTCCAACTCAAAGATCAAGCTGCATAATGGTTCCAGCAGTACAAGGACTCTAGAGGTGGACGTGTTATCACTTGGGATGATTTCCGTCGAGATTTCTGAGCTCATCACATTCCGCAGAGAGTGGTTGAAAGCAAGCGTGAGGAATTCCGCAATCTGAAGCAAGGTTCTTTGTCTGTCTATGACTACAACAAATTGTTCCAGAAGCTTGCCCGCTTTGCCAAGCAGGACGTGCCTGATGAGAAGAGCATGATATATCAGTTCAGGGGTGGTCTCAGAGAAGATATTCAGCTCGCTCTTGTTCTCTTTGAGCCCTTGAGGTACGATGAGTTTTACAACATGGCACTGAAGCAAGAGGCTGCTCAGTTGAGGTGTGATGCTTCCAGGAAGCGAGTCAGAGATGTTACTCCTTCTTCCTCTACTCAAGTGGCCAAGCAGCAGAAGTTTTGGCTTCCTCCTCCTCCGTTCCGTCAGCTGTATCAGTAGAAGAGCAAAGGTGGCAGTGGTTCTTCCCACCCACCCAACCCTGGCTTTCAGAACAAGGCTTCGTCTCAAGCTCCAAGATCGAGTGCTCCGTATCACCGTCCGCTTTTAGAGGTCACGTGCAACAAGTGCCAACAGAAGGGTCACTATGCCAACAAGTGTTTCAACCAGAGGCGTCTTCCTCCTCCTCCTCCTGTCAGATCGGCAAGTACAGCTGTGGTCAAGCATAACCCCAAGTCCGCCAAGGTCAATTTGATGAATGCAGCTCAGGCAGAGGACTCGTCAGATGTGATCATGGGTAACCTTCCTGTTAATGATATTCCTGCAAAAGTTCTTTTTGACACGGGTGCATCGCATTGTTTCATCTCGAGGCCATTTGTTTCTAAGCATGAGTTGCCTTTGCAAAATTTGCCTAGACAGTTATCTGTGGTTTCTCCGGGTAAATTTATGAATGCAAGCGCGTTTGCCCCAGATGTTTCTATCACATTGGGGGATTACAAATTTCTCTCTTCTCCGGTGGTTCTTGGCAACTCGGATATTGATCTTATTCTCGGAATGGATTGGCTTTCTAAGCACAAGGCACATCTTGATTGTGCAGCCAAGCAGATTCAATTGACTCATTCGTCTGAGGATGTAATTGTCTTTGCCGCTCGGGATAATACTATCCGTCTGTTTTCTCTCAATGAGAAGGGTGAATTGGATGCTATCGCTCAAATTCCAGTTGTTTGCGAATATCAAGACGTCTTTCCAGAAGAGCTCCCAGGAATGCCTCCGCACCAGCCAGTTGAATTCGTTATTGAACTTGAGCCTGGCACGGAACCTGTGTGCAAACGTCCTTACAAGCTCGGACCTGAAGAGTTGAAGGAGCTGAAGAAGCAACTCGATGAGCAAGAAAGAATGGGTCTCATCCGGCCTAGTACTTCTCCGTGGGGTTGTGGTGTTCTTTTTGTGAAGAAGAAGGATGGAACGGACCGACTTTGTGTTGATTACCGTCCAGTGAACAAGAAGACCATCAAGAACAAATACCCACTTCCCAACATCAATGAGCTGTTCGAACAACTCAAAGGTGCTCAAGTATTCTCCAAGCTTGATCTCCGTATGGGTTATCACCAGATTCGCATTCGTGAAGAAGATATTCCCAAGACAGCATTCAGAACAAGCTTTGGTTCATATGAATACACTGTCATGTATTTTGGCCTCGCCAACGCTCCTCCGACGTTCTCTCGCATGATGAACTTCATCTCAACGCCTACACCAATGACTTCGTTTTGGTCTATCTCGATGACATTCTGGTTCATGCCAAGCATTTGCGTTTGGTTCTCGATAAGCTCAGGGAACATCAGTTCTACTCCAAGTTCTCCAAGTGTGAATTTTGGCTCGATGAGGTTCTTTATCTTGGTCATATCATCTCTGCCAAGGGCATTTCCGTGAATCCCGAGAAGGTATCCGCAATTGTGAATTGGCAACCTCCTCAGAATGTGAAGCAACTCCGCAGTTTTCTCGGTCTCGCAAGCTATTGTCGAAGATTCGTTGAAAACTTTTCCAAGATCGCGAAGCCTCTCTCAAATCTTCTTCAGAAGCACGTCAAGTATGTTTGGTCTCCGGAGTGTGATATTGCTTTCAACACTTTGAAAGAGAAGTTGATCACTTCTCCAGTTCTGACTCCGCCTGATGAATCCAAGCCGTACGAGGTCTTTTGTGATGCCTCTCTCCAAGGTCTTGGCGCAGTATTGATGCAAGAGAAGAAAGTTGTTGCTTATACATCTCGCCAGTTGAAGCCTAATGAGAAGAACTACCCCACTCATGATCTCGAGTTGGCGGCAGTTGTGCATGCTCTTTTGACTTGGAGACATCTTCTATTGGGAAGAAAAGTGGACATTTTCACCGATCACAAGAGTCTCAAGTACATCTTCACTCAGCCTAATCTCAACCTAAGGCAAACTCGATGGGTCGAAATGATTCAAGAGTATAATCCGAGTATTGAGTATACTCCAGGCAAGGCCAATGTGATTGCTGACGCTTTGAGCAGAAAGGCCTATTGCAACAGTCTGATTCTCAAGCCTTATCAACCCGAGCTTTGTGAAGCTTTCCGCAAACTTAATCTGCAAGTTGTTCCTCAAGGTTTCCTCACCAACCTTCAAGTCTCTCCTACCCTAGAAGACCAGATTCGCCAAGCCCAGCTTCTTGATGCTATGGTGAAAAAGGTGAAGATTGGGATTGCCAAGAGCCAGTCCAAGTACAAGTGCTACCGCCTTGATGACAAGGACAGTCTCTTCTTCGAGGATCGAATTGTTGTGCCCAAAGGTGAACTTCGTAAAGTGATCATGAACGAGGCTCACAATTCTCTCCTCTCCATCCACCCTGGGAGCACGAAGATGTATCAGGACCTCAAGCAAGCTTATTGGTGGACTCGAATGAAGCACGAGATCGCTCAATTCGTGAATGAATGTGATGTCTGCAGAAGAGTGAAGGCAGAACACCAAAGGCCAGCAGGTCTCCTCCAACCTCTTGCCATTCCAGAATGGAAGTTTGACCACATTGAAATGGACTTCGTGACTGGGTTTCCAAAGTCCAAGCGTGACAATGATGCTATATTTGTTGTCATCGACAAGCTCACCAAAGTGGCTCACTTTCTGCCTATCAAAGAGTCGATCACTGCAACTCAATTGGTGGAACTCTATACCTCTCGTATTGTCTCTCTGCACAGTATTCCTCAAGTGATCTCTTCAGACCGTGGCAGCATCTTTACCTCCAAGTTTTGGGATTCTTTTCAGAAGGCCATGGGCACTAACATCCGCTTCAGCACTGCTTTCCATCCTCAAACAAGCGGTCAAGTCGAGCGTGTCAACCAGATTCTTGAAGATATGCTCAGGGCTTGTGTGATCTCCTTCGGCATGAAGTGGGAGGATTGTCTTCCTTATGCTGAATTCTCATACAACAACAGTTTTCAAGCAAGTTCGGGCAAGGCCCCTTTTGAAATTTTGTATGGCAGGAAGTGCCGTACCCCTCTCAACTGGTCTGAAACCGGTGAACGTCAGCTGCTGGGTAATGACTTAATCACAGAAGCAGAAGAAATGTGCAAAGTCATTCGTGATAACCTCAAAGCAGCCCAATCCCGCCAGAAGAGCTACTATGATAGTAAGCACCGTGATTTGGCTTTCAAGATCGGAGATCATGTTTACCTCCGTGTCTCTCCTATGAAAGGTACTCGTTGCTTCGGTATCAAAGGGAAGCTTGCCCCTAGATACGTGGGACCTTTCAAGATTGTCAGCAAGAGAGGCGACCTCGCCTATCAACTCGAGCTTCCTTCAAAATTTGCAAATGTTCATGATGTGTTCCACGTCTCTCAGTTTCGAAAGTGCTTCAAGACTCCTGACCGCACCGTCAACTTCGAGGACATTGAGCTCCAAGAAGATCTCTCCTATCGTGAGCACCCAGTTGCTATCCTTGAAGAGACTGAACGCAAGACTCGCAACAAGTCAATCAAATTTCTCAAAGTCAAGTGGTCTCACCATTCCGACCGTGAAGCTACCTGGGAACGTGAGGATCACCTCCGTTCTGAGTACCCGGAGTTCTTTCAGTCCTAGATCTCGGGACGAGATCTTTTCGTAGTGGTGGAGTGTTGTAACGCCCCAGGTGCAACTTTCCCAATTTGTACTCCAACTCTTGCCGTTTCCGACGTTAAGTTATATTTATTTCCTCGAGTTCGGGTTTTGTCTCTGTGTGTTGTTTTCGTTTTCATGCATCTCATATCATGTCATCATGTGCATTGCATTTGCATACGTGTTCATCTCATGCATTCGAGCATTTTCCCCGTTGTCCGTTTTGCATTCCGGCGCTTCGTTCTCCTCCGGTGGTCATTTCTAGATTTCTTTCGTGTGTGGGGATTAAACATTTCCGGATTGGACCGAGACTTGTCATGCGGCCTTGGGTTACTACCGGTAGACCGCCTGTCAAGTTTTGTATCATTTGGACTTCGTTTGATACTCCAACGGTTAACCGAGGTACCGAAAAGGCCTCGTGTGTGTTGCAGCCCAACACCCCTCAAATTTGACCCAAAACCTACCAAACTCTGCTCCATGTCCTAGAGCGTTCGATCACGATCGCGTGGCCGAAAACCGCACCTCATTTGGAGTCTCCTAGCTCCCTCTATGCCTATATATACCCCCTCCATATTCGGATCTCGTCTTCCCCCTCTCGGAACCCTAAAAATCAGATCCGGCGCGCACCGGACGTGTCCGGCCGCGCCGGACGTTGTCCGCCGCCACCCGCGTCCTCTCCCGTGCTGCCAAGTGGCAACCGCCGCCGCCGCCTCGGAGGCCCGCCGGCCCGTTCCCGGCCCCCGCGGCCCAACTCCTCCCCGCCGCCTCGCGCCACTCGACCGCCGCCCGCGCCCGCCGTCCGCCACCGCGCCCGCCCGCTCCGGCCAGCCGCTCCGCCCGCCGTCCGTCGCCTCCACCGGGCAGCGCGCCGCCCCGGGCCGGCCAACCCCGCCGCCTCGTCGCCCCGGCCGCCGCAAGCCCCCGCCGGCGACCGGCCTCGCCTCGTCCCCACCGGCCCCGGCCTCTCCCCTCCATCTCCGGCCACCACGCCCTCGCCGGAGTTCTTGAAGTCCGCGCCGGTGAACAGTGTCGTGAACAGTGCACGTCGCCAGATCCAGATCCAAAAAACCCTAGGGGTTGACTTTTCCCTCTCCCCCTTAATTTTTTAAGCCTACTTTGACCGCCCGTAACTTTTCATCCGTAACTCCGATTTGGGCATATTACATATCAAAATGTTCGTCTCGAAGAGTAAATCATTTCATTCCATTGCATCATTTTCATTTGACTTCATCTTGATTCCCAAAATGCTGTTAGAAGGAGGATTCGTGAGTTAATTGTCAGATCTGCTAGTTCATCTTAGACTTTTGTCATTTTTGCCATGATTATTGTGTGCATGCTATGCCTGTGAGTCCTTCATATGTTTTGTTAAGCATTTTGTCTTATTTCCAGAGGTGAAACCCATGAATTTTTAGGATGTGTGTGGTGACTTGTGCAAGCTTGCAAAGTGAGCCACCCGGTAAATCTGTTTTCAGGGACTTAGTTATTTTCACCAAGTCTGGGATATTTTAGTTCATGATGCCATATGTTCAGCTTGTTTCCTAGTGATCCGTGCCTCTTTTGAGGATGATCAGTAAAGGAGTTTTGTTAATAATGTTATGTTTTATCCATCCATGTATTTGTTTGCAATTATGGAGCACCATAGCTGGAGTCAATCGAGCTCTACTTTTGCTTCGTGGTGAATCTGGGCAGATCGTCAACTTGCTTGCGATTTTGCCGGCGTTGTTGTAGTTGATCCGTGCATGCTATGCCATTGTTCTTGCCATTTCTAGTTTGTATTTTGTGCCTTCTTAATGGATGTATGCTTTCCTTGCTGTGACTTGCACAATGGTGAGTGCATCGAGATCGTTTACATGCCTTCGTGAGTTCTATTTCAGCATGTCTCAGTTTTCACTAAGTCTGAAAACTGATTGTGTTTTAGCTATATTCGTGTGCCCGTTAATATATTTTGTGAACCCTTTTGGCCCCAGGTCACTTTGGGTCTTTTGTTAAGCTTCTTGAGTAGCTCCATGCCATGTTATTACTTGTCATGTTCAGGTCATTTATCATGTTGTTTTGCTGCTCCGAAGAGGGCTTCGTGATCTGAAATTTCAGACTAGTGTTAATTTCACTAAGTCTGGAATCTGTTTTGCATTTGCGTTTTTGCCATGCTTGTTTGAACCTTCTAATGTAGGAATTGGCCGTGGCTCAGTGCTAGTCTTTTGTTAAGCATCTTGTGGGCATCCCTACCATGTATTTTGTTGTCATGTTTGGTGGCTGTAGCATGTTCATTTCGTTGCATTTAGATGCCTACTTGCTGTAAATCGCAGACCGGTGTCATATCTTAAAACGCTTGCCATTTCCAAACCGTAACTCCGATTCCAATGATCTTTATATCGTTTTCAAGCGATTTCATCCCCTCTATCCAGTGGCACCCTTGGAATTCCATGTTGAGGCCAGGTTCATGCATTTCCTGTCATATCTTGCATTTTGCATCCCGCATCGCGTCCCGCATAGCATATCATCATTTCATCATATTGCTTGGTCTTGCACGTGGTTGATTGTATCCTTGTTGCTTGTTTGTCTTGTTTGGGTAGAGCCGGGAGACGAGTTCGCTACCGAGGAGCCCGTTGAGTTTTCTTGTGAGGATCCAGTCAACTCTGACAACTGTGCAGGCAAGATGATCATACCCTCGAAACCACTACTATCTTTGCTATGCTAGTTTGCTCGCTCTTGCTATGCCAATGCTACGATGCCTACCTTTTGCTTGTCAGCCTCCTAATTGCCATGTCAACCTATAACCCACCTTGTCCTAGCAAACCGTTGATTGGCTATGTTACCGCTTTGCTCAGCCCCTCTTATAGCGTTGCTAGTTGCAGGTGAAGTTTGGAGGCCGTTCCTTGTTGGAACATCATTTATTTTTCTTGTTGGGGATATCATTATATTGCTATGTTATCTTAATGCATCTATATACTTGGTGAAGGGTGGAAGGCTCGGCCTCTCGCCTAGTGTTTTGTTCCACTCTTACCGCCCTAGTTTCCGTCATATCGGTGTTATGTTCCCGGATTTTGCATTCCTTACGCGGTTGGGTTATAATGGGAACCCCTTGATATTTCGCCTTGATTAAAGCTTTTCCAGCAATGCCCAACCTTGGTTTTACCATTTGCCACCTAGCCTTTTCTTTCCCTTGGGTTCTGCAGACTCAAGGGTCATCTTATTTTAACCCCCCCGGGCCAGTGCTCCTCTGAGTGTTGGTCCCACTGAGCGATGTCCGAGGCTACCAGGGGTAACTCTGGGCTGGCTTACCCGACGTCTGGCTCATCTGAGTGTGCCCTGAGAAAGAGATATGTGCAGCTCCTATCGGGATTTGTCGGCACATTCGGGCGGTGTTGCTGGTCTTGTTTTAACCTGTCGAATTGTCTTGTTGTACCGGGTTGCCGAGTCTGATCGGTGTGTCTCGGGTAGAGGTCTATTCCTTCGTTGACCGTGAGAGCTTGTCATGGGATAAGTTGGGACTCCCCTGCAGGGATTGAACTTTCGAAAGTCGTGCCCGCGGTTATGGGCAGATGGGAATTTGTTAATGTCCGGTTGTAGATAACTTAAACCTTAATTAATTAAAATGAATCAACTGTGTGTGTTACCGTGATGGCCTCTTTCTCGGCGGAGTCCGGGAAGTGGACACGGTGTTGGAGTAATGCTTGCGCAGGTTGCTCTTCTAGATTCTCGATCGCGCTTTGCCTCCTCTTCTCGCTCTCTTTTGCGTATAAGATAGCCACCATATATGCTAGTCGCTTGCTGCAGCTCCACATATATTTGTCTCATCCATTCCTATAAGCTTAAATAGTTTTGATCACGAGGGTGCGAGATTGCTGAGTCCCTGTGGCTCACAAATACTATAATTCCAGATGCAGGACCAGGTGATTTCGCTCCAGGTGACGAGTACGAGCTCAAGTGGGAGTTCGACGAGGACTCTCAGCGTTATTATGTTTCCTTTCCCGATGATCAGTAGTGGTGCCTAGTTGGGGTTTGATTCAGGGCCTTGTCGCATGTTGGGTTCTTTTCTATTTTGGCGCCGTAGTCGGGCCATGAGTGATTGTTTGATGGATGTTATTTCTATGTACTCTGATGTGACGTGGCGAGTGTAAGCCAACTATGTATCTCCCCCTTTTATTACTTATTACATGGGATGTTGTAATGGTTGCCTGACTTGCGACATTGCTTTCAATGCGGTTATGTCTCTAAGTCGTGCCTCGACACGTGGGAGCTATAGCCGCATCGAGGGCGTTACAAAATCAGAGACAGTTCCCCGCAAGCCACCTATGTGCAAAGCACGTCGGGGGAACCGGTCTCGCGTAAGCGTACGCGTAATGTTGGTCCGGGTCGTCTCGTCCAACAATGCCGCCGAACCAAAGTATGACATGCTGGTAGGCAGTATGACTTATATCGCCCACAACTCACTTGTGTTCTACTCGTGCATATAACATCAACATAAATAACCTAGGCTCGGATGCCACTGTTGGGTTTCGTAGTAATTTCAAAATTCCTACGCACACGCAAGATCATGGTGATGCATAGCAACGAGAGGGAGAGTATTGATCTACGTACCCTTGTAGATCGCAACGGAAGCGTTGACAACGTAGAGGAAGTAGTCGTACGTCTTCCCGATCCGACCGATCGCACCGTACGTCCAAGCACCGTTACTCCGGCACCTCCGAGTTCTTAGCACACGTACAGCTCGATGACGCTCCCCGGGCTCCGATCCAGCAAAGCTTCGGGGATGAGTTCCGTCAGCACGACGGCGTGATGTGACGATGATGATGTTCTACCGACGCAGGGCTTCGCCTAAGCACTACAACGATATGATCGAGGTGGAATAGGTGGCAGGGGGCACCGCACACGGCTAAGGAACGATCACGAGGATCAACTTGTGTTTCTTGATCTGTCTTTGGTGCTAGCCCTGCCCCTCTATTTATATGTTGAGCCCTGGGGTCGAAACTTGGAGTAAAAGTCTCCACAAAGTCGGTTTCACCCGAAAGGCAAGAGTCCTTCTCGGACTCCAGGGCCAGACGCCAGGGTTCCCGGCGTCTGGACCCAGACGCCAGGGACCCTGGCGTCTGGCCCCTGGACTCCGCAAAACTTCCTTTTGCGCTTTCCAAAAACCTTGTGGGCTTTCCCCTTTGGCCCAAATAAAGTGTTCTCGTACCCAAACATTTCGGGAAACATCCGGAACCCCTTCCGGTGATTTCCGGAACCCTTCCGGTGACCAAACACTATTATCATATATATCAACTTTATCTCCGGACCATTCCGGAGTTCCTCGTCATGTCCGTGATCACATCCGGGACTCCGAACAACCTTCGGTACATCAAAATGCATAAACTCATAATATAACTGTCATCGTAACCTTAAGCGTGCGGACCCTACGGGTTCGAGAACAATGTAGACATGACCGAGACACGTCTCCGGTCAATAACCAATAGCGGGACCTGGATGCCCATATTGGCTCCTACATATTTTACGAAGATCTTTATCGGTCAGACCGCATAACAACATACGTTGTTCCCTTTGTCATCGGTATGTTACTTGCCCGAGATTCGATCGTCGGTATTCCAATACCTAGTTCAATCTCGTTAGTCTCTTTACTCATTCTGTAATACATCATCCCGCAACTAACTCATTTAGTTGCAATGCTTGCAAGGCTTAAGTGATGTGCATTACCGAGAGGGCCCAGAGATACCTCTCCGACAATCGGAGTGACAAAACCTAATCTCGAAATACGCCAACCCAACATCTCCCTTTGGAGACACCTGTAATGCTCCTTTATAATCACCCAGTTACGTTGTGACGTTTGGTAGCACCCAAAGTGTTCCTCCGGCAAACGGGAGTTGCATAATCTCATAGTCATAGGAACATGTATAAGTCATGAAGAAAGCAATAGCAACATACTAAACGATCGGGTGCTAAGCTAATGGAATGGGTCATGTCAGTCAGATCATTCAACTAATGATGTGACCTCGTTAATCAAATAACAACACTTTGTTTATGGTTAGAAACATAACCATCTTGATTAACGAGCTAGTCAAGGTAGAGGCATACTAGTGACAACTCTGGTTGTCTATGTATCACACATGTAATTATGTTTCCGGTTAATACTATTCTAGCATGAATAATAAACATTCATCATGAAATAAAGGAAATAAATAATAACCTTTTTATTGCCTCTAGGCATATTTCCTTCACAACGTTCTTCCCATTCATCATCCTCAAGGCGGCGGCGAGCAAGTCAATCATCTTCGGAGCGCCCAAGCGACGCAAGCGCAAGTCGCCCACGTCCACATCTCCATGGAGACGACCATCACGTTCGTGATCCTCATCATCATGAAGGGGAAGTCACCTCCAAGCATCATGTGCACGACGACAATGAACGCCATCGAGCTCAAGCACGACAGCGACACCATCATCATGAAAATGCTCGCCAAGTGCAAATGCACAAATCCCAACAAGCCCTACTTCACGCCAAGGCCAAACTTCATGAGCACATGAGAAGACTGCGAGATGAGCACCACCAAGACAGAGCTACGGCTACACCAACCACTTCAGCATCTTCGCCATGTGCTATCAAGGCATCTTCGCCTTTGGACGTACGGCATATTCGCCTACTTCCCATGAGTTCGCCTACATCGACATCTTCAAGTACAAGGCAACCACCTACGAGCGAGGGCGACACTTCCATCTTCGGAAGCCCCTCAAGGAAGATGGCCGAGCATGGGAAATTCCCTTCGGTCATGGAGACGAGCTACGAGGTGCCACATCATATGGGCCTCCTACAACAAGACGACGACAAGAAGGTCGAGCAAGGGCCATCCCCTTCGACCACAGCGACGAGCATGAACCTCTTCAACTACATGAAGACGGCGCCCCAAAAGGACTCATTTTCCGAGTCAAGTTGCGAGACCGCACATGAGACCTTACCTTTGGTCTTAGAGGAGAGTGATGATGTGCCATCTTCGGCCTTCATCCACGGCTACGAATACGACATGATTGAGCATGGAGACATTTGCACCTACATCTCTCCAAAACCCACATATGCCGAGATGCCCCAATTGCCATGTGAGGAGAGTCACCACCACATGAGTGACATGAGTGAATCCACCACACGTGACATTGAGAGCATTTCCTATGAGAGGATGAGTGTGACCACCGCTAGCCCCACACTTGAGAGCATGCCACACATCCTATGTGAGGTTGAGAGCCATTTGAGTGACTCCACCAACCATATGAGTGAGAGCATCCGAGAGGGAGTGAGTGAGCCACAACACTTAGTGAGTGAGGTAGTTGACATGGCACGTGAGGCCACTATGATTTCTAACGATTTAACCTCTACCCCGAATGGTGCTAGGTCTCCTACATGACGACACGCCTATCCTCGACGAGTCCATGCCTCTAATGGAGACAACGATGGCCATGGTGGACGATGATGCACCCCCACATGGTTCCATCAAGATGAAGATGACCATGACTCGGTCTTCGACACCTCACCTACAACACATGAGCGATGCTCCAAAGGTAACATAGGTGATAGTGCTTCTCTTGTCCCACTAGTGGACTATTTTATGAATGATTGCTTGCATGATGTTGACACGCCTATTCCCATGCTTCATGCTAGTGCCACTTCATGTCATGACTTACCTATTTATGATGCATATGATGATGAGCATGTTGATTTGCCTAGTTGTGATGCTATGCTCCATAGGATATGATGTGAGAATTCTTTTGGTCACATCATGTTTGATAATTCATTAGCCTTGTCATATGTTATGACTAAGATATCCCATATTGCATCATTTCAATCTCAACATAGTAGCTATGCATGCCCCATTACAATAAATCCCATTTGCACTTATGGCATAGATGATGAGATGATGGTCATTGGCTTTTGTTTTTCATGTGATGATATTGCCATACTTCCTTTACATGATTTGCGCAATTCATCTACTATGCCATGCCATGATCACATTGTACCAAATATGCTTTATTTTGGATGTTGTCATAATTGTTTGCACCGTATGCATTCCATGAATAACAATGCTCTACATATTTCTTGTGATGCATTACACACTTTGAGTCTCCATTATGCTATACATAACAACAAACCTACCATGATGGATGACATGTTTCTATATCACGCATCTCATTTATTCGAGCATTGGATATTTTGTGCTAACCAACACAAGCACGTGGGCATCATGATGGATGATGTGTACATCTACCACGCACACACAATTTTCCCTTTGTCTTTGTTTTGTGTAGGTACTCCCGTATACTCGTCAACCTCTCAATCCCAAGAGTTGACGAAACGAGCTCTTGAGAGCAAAGATGACTTGGGATCCCGTGGACTATCCTTACCACCGTTCCTTTCGCGCAACGACTACGCGCATCTCTCTCACTTGGCCCTCACACTGCTATGGGCTATATACCGCTTGTTGCTTCATGCTCATTTTCCCGTTTTCACTTTGCATGCTATGCTTACTTCTATGCCTTTGCCATGCAATTGTGACCCTTGCATGCATCTACCCATGATTCACCATTATGCTACTCCTATGTGTATTTGCATGCTTGGTGGAGATCCTTGTTGCTATTGCCATGTTTATCATGTGCCTCATGCTATTGATGATATTTTGCTCATATCCTCCTTTCATGCTTGTGATATGTCTTGTGCATTATTCATGAACACTATTTGCACACATGACATACTTGACATGATTCCTTCTAGTATGTTGCATCTTCGCATTACTAGCTCACGCCACTTGATTGCTATGATTGCTTGCTTTGTCGCATCACCCATGTTAAATTATTGCTTGCTTTCTTGGGTTGATGACGTATATGCTCATGCCTCTCACATGATACATCTTGTTCATTGTCGCTTGCCTCCAATTGTTGCATCTATGCTTATTGATCGTGGAGACTTGGACACTTTACTTGTGATGCATGCTTGCTTGATTGAGCCTATTGCATTTGGTTGTTCTCACATCGTATGCCTCCTTACTATGAAATGCTCCTTTGTCCTTTCTTATGATGAGCATGATGCATACACTTGTTGGGTATCTTACCACACGAATGATAGGTTTTGCACTTCCGCTAACCTCATTTGTTTTTCTGAGTGTTTGTCATGTTCTTTCATGTTGAAGGATTCACAAGGCGGTACCGTCATGACACAACTTGGTCATGCGAAGGCATACACGATGTGCAACACCAACTTTTGCAACAACCTCCTAAAGGTGAACTCCTTCCCTTTGAGCCATCCTCAAATACGCATATTGGATGGGCCATTCTTTCATTGTTGTTTTCTTCTTCTTGTCTACATGTTGCACCTATTGAATGAAGGACTGACATTGAAGATTGGCTCTATGGACCTTCGCATTGAGGAGCGCTCGGACTTATTGGAAGCACCTTCGAACCTCCACTCATGCCACGACAGCGAGCTTTGGTACACCAACACCTCCATATTTGTTGATTGTGCTCCCACATGTCATGCTCATTGGACATCTCACACACATGACAAATTTGCATCTTATGGAGGGATTGACTCATATTATGATTGCCTTGTTGCATCTTGTATTCCCATGTCATCCATGATATATGAGCTTGTGCATTTCCTTAGCAAATTTGTTGTGATCTACCTTGATGGCATATTCATACATCATGATCATATTGCCCATCATAAATTGCATGATCACATACTCATCTTGAGCATCCATTGCCATATTCATACTATTGATAAACCATCTCTCTATGACATCATTTTGCACCGTGGTTGCATTGATCATATTCACAACACATTTGTGTGTGCCATGAATGCTTTTTCTCCCATGAATGCTTTGCATACCATTCCATCTCTTTTGGATAAGCTTCATGCACCTTGTCATGCTCAATCTTGTTGCACGAACTCATTCTTACATGATGGACACTTTGTGTGCTCTAACCATTGTATTTCCGAGTGTCGTTTGTGTTTGCTCTTTTTGCATATATACCATTCCGGCGACACCTTGGATTACTTGGATTGCTGCAATGTCTTCCAATCCGTCCAACTACGAGCCCGTCCACGACTACCGTTTCCATGGTGATGAGGTTCATGATCCGAGGTCAGATCTTTCCCAAGGGGGGAGATGATACAGAGCATCCCACGTTCATCCCGATGTACACTCCTACTACTCTCCAAGCCCCAAGAGAACATAAGAAAAGATGTCGGTGTCAAAACCGGCGGATCTCGGGTAGGGGGTCCCGAACTGTGCGTCTAAGGCGGATGGTAACAGGAGGCAGGGACACGATGTTTACCCAGGTTCGGGCCCTCTTGATGGAGGTAATACCCTACGTCCTGCTTGATTGTTCCTGATGATATGAGTATTACAAGAGTTGATATACCACGAGATCATAGAGGTTAAACCCTAGAAGCTATCCTATGGTATGATAGTATGTTGTCCTACGGACTAAACCCTCCGGTTTATATAGACACCGGAGGAGGCTATGGTTACACAGAGTCGGTTACAAGGGAGGAGATCTACATATCCGTATTGCCAAGCTTGCGTTCCACGCCAAGGAAAGTCCCATCCGGACACGGGACGAAGTCTTCGGTCTTGTATCTTCATAGTCCAACAGTCCGGCTAAAGGATATAGTCCGGCTGTCCAGAGACCCCCTAATCCAGGACTCCCTCAGTAGCCCCTGAACCAGACTTCAATGACGATGAGTCCGGCGCGCAGTTTCGTCTTCGGCGTTGCAAGGCGGGTTCCTCCTCCGAATATTCCATGGAAGATTTTGAACACAAGGATAGTGACCGGCTCTACAAAACAAGTTCCACATACCACCGTAGAGAGAATAATATTTCCACAAATCTAATCTGCTAACACATTTTGACAGCATGACATCACATCATGGCCCGGTCATTATTCGAATCATTTTTCTCAACCAGCACCGCACATATCACGAGGCGGTTTTCTTGACACGTCTTGTCATAGCAGAGATCGTGTCCCCCTTATTACGGGATTCTCATCAATACGGACGTGGGTAACCCAACCGTGCCATCAATTACGGTGCTTGGGGAATAAGCAATTTTACCAGACAAGTGGGGAGGCGCATCACCTCTTCCGCCCTTATAATGGGATTAGGATTCACTCTTTTCACCCATGCCTTCTTCCTCCTTGCTTACCCATTCTCGCACACTCGAGATCCAGCGCCCAAGTTCGCGTCTTTCTTCTCAAACCACTCCAAGCATGTCCGGAGCAGGAGGCAAGTGGATGGTCTCCTCCATCACGGAGGAGAACATCACAAAGTTACGGGAAGCCGGATATCTGGCCGCGGATATCGCGCACCGGCTGCCAGATGCAGGGGAGATCATCCCTACGCCGAACCCCATGAGAGGGTAGTTTTTCTTACCCACTTCATCCGCAGACTGGGATTTCCTCTCCACCCGTTTGTCCGCGGGCTCATGTTCTACTATGGTCTGGATTTTCATAATCTGGCCCCCAATTTCATCCTCAACATCTCGGTGTTTATCGTCGTGTACGAGGCCTTCCTCCGCATCAGGCCCCATTTCGGCCTGTGGTTGAAGACCTTCAATGTCAAACCGAAGGTGGTGGTTGGCCAGCAAGCAGAGTGTGGAGGCGCCATGGTGGGCAAAATGCCTAACGTCACCTGGCTCGAAGGCTCCTATGTGGAGACCATAAAGGGGTGGCAATCGGGGTGGTTCTACATTACCGAGCCACGTGACACCAACTGTGTGGCGGCCCCCAAATTTCGATCCAGAATCCCCACGCGGCTCACTTCCTAGAAAGAGAAGGGCCTGTCCTAGGGTTCTTCGGTAGAGCTGACCGGACTCCAGACCTGCATCAGGAACATGATGAGCAAGAAAATCAAGCTCGTCAACGTGGTCCAGGTCATGCTCTTCCGCCGGATTCTCCCGTGTCAACGACGGGCATTCAATTTGTGGGAGTTCGACCCGGCCAAGCACCAGACGCTGCGAGAGCTCTACGACACGACGCACAAGGACGTCTGGAGGGTGCTGTTCAAGGGCGCCGAGGTACCTCCTTCCCTCACCGAGGACCGCGGACTCAGCGCAAAGCGCCATGCCAATCCGGTAAGTTTTTATATCTCACAGGGTATTTATTTGCCCCAGTTAAATCATGCGCTGGATCTAAGCTTCCATGTCATTAACAAGATTGGATAAAGACAGCGGAGCAGCTCGATTGCCCAGCCCCCTGCCTGAAGACCCTGCAGATGCTCTCCTAACGGAGATGCTGGCTCTGGCACCTTACGAGGTGCCGAGGAAGAAGACCAAGAAGAAGGCCATGGGGACCCGAAAGGGTCTCCGGCGCAAGGTTGTATCGGACTCATCGTCCGATGACTCCACGCGCACTCCTCCCACGAAAACGAGGAGGAGGAGGAGGAGGAAAGTTCTCCCCCCCCCCCAGCCGGGGGAGACAAGAAAAGGAAGGCCGACCCAACCGGGGAGGCCGAAGGGTCCAAGAAGGGAAGGACCCTCCTTCCGGACTGCTCCACGACGGCCGCCTACAGGACGAGTGGTTACCCAGGGAGAAGCCCCTGGCGAAGTCGTAAGTATCCGGACACCATAGTAATTCATGGTATGTTTTATTGCACTGTTTCTCATTACGCCGCATATGATTATGCAGTCCGTCCCGAGCTCATCTCGACGTAGATTCGTCGGACGGTTCATTGGACTCGACGGATATGAATAGTGATTCACTTCCGACCGCCTCCACCCCTTGCCCTATGGACAACATCGAGGTGTTTTCCCGAAAGGCAAGGAGCCGAGGGCAGATAGTCCTGGGGCGCCTCGAGGCGACCTTCCGGACCCTAGGCGCAAAGGGAGCAAGACTACCACGGGCTCCAAGTTCGGCCCCCAGCCGAATACTACTCCGGAACCTTCGGTGGTTCCGGACTCCGGTAGGCGATCCCCCGTTAAGGGGGCAAGCCGCCCATGCCGGTGTCCTCTGTCCATCCAGAGGCACCGGACGACTTGCTGGAAGCGCTTCGCGGTGCTTCCATTGATGAAGAGCACCGCACTATCATGAGTGCGGTGATCGAGAAAGTTCAGTCCGCCAAAAACGGACAGACCGAAGCTTGCGCCAGTGTAACATCCCAAATTTTCAATTTGGAATGTTATACACTAGAGCATAATTGCATATCATATTTTATTTGCATTTTGGTTGATCCTAGAAATTCTACGCAACTCAAGGACCCTTGGAGAGAGTTGGGGATTTCGTTATTTTCATATTTGAGTTTTCTCAAATTTTGAAAATAGGATCGTTTGATTTTATTTATTTTATCTTCAATTATTTCTATTACAAAAAAATATGAGAGAGGAAATAAAATGACTTTCCCAAAAATAAAGAAATATTGAGGATATAATAAAAAATCAAATAAGATTTTTTTTGGATTTATTTGCTATTTTATTTGAATTAGGGAAAAATGCGTGTTTTTCAAAATTGCATTTAGGCCCCAAATAAATGTTCATCCTGTGCGGCTTGATTTTAGAAGCAGGGGGAAATTTATTTCGGGATTTTTGGAGTCCGTTTAGTTTTCTTTTGTTTTTATTTCTGAGCGTAATTATTTAAAAAAAAGTCTGAACCGCCTTACCGGGCCGTGTCCGACCAGGACTCCCGGCCCGACCGACTTTATATAGCCGGGAGCCCAGCCGCGCACCCCACCCCCACCGAAACCCTAGCCACCGCTGCCCCTATCCCGCGCCGCCGCCCGCCGGCACTGCCTCATTGCGCCGCCGCCCGCCGCGCCGCCTCACCGCACCGCCGCCTGCGCCGCTGCCCCGCCGCCCGCCGCCGCCGCCGCCGGATCCGCCATCGGAGGTAGTTTTTTTTCTCGCCGCCGGTTTTTTTAGAAAACCGATCGGTTTTCCGACGATTTTGTTCGTTTTTTTAGTTTCGGTTTTTTTAAATAGATCGGTTTTCTGGTTTATTTAATTAGCGAGCGTTCGCCCGTTCGTTCGTTTTAACGAACGTTCGTCGTTTCTTTTCTGGATTAAATCCGCGATTTTCAGATCCGCGGATTCTGATCCGATTTTCGTTTAGTCTAACTTCGCTCGTTTATCGGAATCCAGGCGATTCAAGCGCCTGGAGTTTCATATCGAAAACCCTCTTCGTTTAACCACTCAACTAGTTTTTGGCCACTGGTAAAAATTGCCCTAAGATCCAGAATAGTAAAAAAGCCTGTTTCTTTTGTCGTTGTTTTCGTTGCTTCGTTCGATTTGTTTCATTTGCCAACCGCCGAGTTCTTAAAGTTGAACTTTCTGGTTAGATCTTATTTGAGTTTACCTTGTGCATTAGTTGAGTACTTATGGTTATGCTTGTTTGTTGCGATAGAGTATCCGGAGTGCGCCGCTTGCTACTTCGAATCGCTAGGTTTGCGGATCATCAGCAAGGCAAAGTAACACTTTGAATCATACCTTCCTACTACCCAGTTTTATTGGCATTAGATCAATCCTCCTCACATTGCATGATTAGGATATAATTAAATTGGTGGGTTTGGGAGTAGTTGAGGTAGTACCCTATAACCTGTTATTATCAACCTTTGGAGTTACTTCTACGTTTGCTCATTGTGGCCATGCTTATGCTAGTAGAACGTGGATTGGGTGAGTGTATCCCATGACAGATGTGAGATTGTAAAATTAAATGGTTTATCTAAGGTGGAAAACTAAATAACAACATCCTGGTGGATTGAGCACTTGGGTATTCTAGTGATTGCCTGTTTTCTTGGACCGCCACCCAGGCTCAAAAAGGGATCATGAAGAATTATTCATGCTAGAAACTTCAGTGTGCAGCCACAAGCTACTATGGCTCCTAGCATAGTGATTAAGTTGTGGCGAACTCTTACAAGTGGTAACTATAGCCAGATGTAGGGGAAAGTAGGTGTAACGGTCTACCCGATCGTAAGGTGCTAGCGCTTCTGAAAACTATGTCTCGGTCATCGTTTCTCAAACACCATGTAGTGCGAGAACCCAACGGAGGAGATCGAGTCTTGTGGGGAAAAGTGCGCAAACCTCTGCAGAGTGTATAAACTAATCATGATTAGCCGTGTCCCCGGTTATGGACATCTTGAGTATCTAGTACTGGATTATCATGTGAATCTCATCATGTTACTCTTAAAATTAATTTTGTTGGGTTTTGTTTAATGATGATGCTTAATTGGGATTGAGAATGCTGTCAACCATTCTCAATGTTTAACAACTACCATGATAGTTAAATAAAATTTATTCCTTTGCAGTAGGGAAAAATTGGCTTTACGCAAAACTGTAACCATAGAGCTTTCCACCAGCCAAATATGCATATAGTATAGCCTATTTCATTCCATTACTCTCTATGTGTTACATTGCCAGCATATTCCATGTGCTGACCCATTTTCGGGCTGCAACGTTAATGTTGCAGACTTTTCAGACGATGGTTAAGGTGCTTTTAGGTCGTGGTTCTATACTCAGTGATGTCGTTGGAGTTGATGGACTCACTTATCTTCCAAGCCTTCCGCTGTTATCATTATTAGATGGCCTTAGGACCATATTTATTGTAATAAGTTCTCTTTTGAGACACTCGATGTCATAAGTGTGTGATTGCTACTGTGTTATAAATCCTTCAAGTACTGTGTGGTGTCAGCATTACTGATCCAGGGATGACACCTGAGCACAGAGATTGGACCGTTTGAGGTCTGGTCGCTATAAGATGGTATCAGAGCACACGCTGACTGTAGGACACGACCACTAAGCTAAAAGACCTAGATCACTACTCACTCTCTTCTCATTCTGACTTCTCATCTTTTCCAACTCTTTTAGGATGGCGGATGCAAGGAAAAAGTTCACGCAACCAGATGAAGATACACCCTTTGGACGTCACTTGAAGGAAGTCACTAGATACCTGAACATAGGAGTACCAAGCTTCACCGGAACCTACAACGTCACTTTACCTGAAGAGGAGCTCTAGATGATTCAAGTTCAAGTTCCAGGAAGGACGTTCATGCCAGTCACTGAGCCCATAGAGTTTTCTTTTGATGCACCAACTTGGGATCGAGGAAAGAGCATGGCAGCTCACATCGCCATGGGACGTATTAGAGAAGTCTACCGCAATGATCTCAAGGATATTGTCTACCAGATTTGTGGGCGCCGAGATGAGCACTAGGAGATGATCAGTATCAGGAAGGATAGATCAATTGCAGCTTTTATCCAGGAGTTAAACCAGCACATTCGACGTCAGGAGAACCAGATGTGCGCCGACTTGATAGATCTGAAGAAGGCAAAGACAAGAATCAAGGAACTGGAGGAAGAACTCAAGGCTACACGTTAAGATTACGAAGAGGAAATCGAAGTATTAGTGGAGAAAAATGACGATCTGATCAAGAAGATTGGAATATTCATGGGAGGCCTTACACCAGTAGAAGAAGACGAAGAACCCAAGGAGATTCGCCCGGAAGACTACATCATCATCGACGACACCGACTCGAATCCAGACGATAGCGATGATGACTATGTTGATGAAGCTGGAGCAGATATCATGGAGTCTGCAACCGAAGAATATTTCTAGTAGACCACCAAATCAGTAGTAATAGTCCACCATGTAAATATAGTAGTCTGAGCACTTTTGCGATAGTTAGATCGATTGTGTGCCCTGTTTGATTGATTGAATGAAGTGAATTGTTTGCTTTTGCCTCATGTTCATATGGGTAGTGTTTTCTCCTTAGACCCCCTCTATTCTTAAATCTCATCTTTTCTAAACCTCAGATGCCTCCGAGACGTGACCCTGGATTTACCTTCCCACTGGAGCTCACTCAGTTGATCCAGCAGTAGAACACATTGATGCAGTTCCTAGTCCAGAATCAGAATTAGGGGAACAACAACAGATAGTAGCAGATGATTGGCTCCGCAAGACAGCAAGGGAGTTGACCACAGCAGGATGCACGGATGCGGAAAAGGTGAAGTTTGCCGCACATCAGCTTGAAGGACCCGCAGCATCATGGTGGGAGAATTTCATAGCCACTTTCCATGTCGACACTGTCACGTGGGACCAGTTACAGCAAGCTTTTCGTACTGCCCATGTTTCAGCAGGAGCTATGGCCATGAAGAAGCGAGAGTTTCGCAACTTGCGCCAAGGAGGATGGACAATTGGCCAGTATGTGGAGGACTTCAGCAAATTGGCACGTTATGCCCCAGATGACGTTGCTACGGATGCAGCTAAGCAGGAGAAGTTTCTGGAAGGACTGAATGATGAGTTGAGCATGCAGTTGATGGTAGCAACCTTCAACAACTACCAGGATTTGGTAGATCGTGCTCTCATGATTGAAGGGAAGCATCAACAGATTGAGAATCGCAAGAGGAAGTATGGACAAGGGAAGTACAATTCAGGAGCTCAGTAGAAGCCACATTGTACCCCTAGACTGGGAGGACATTTTCAGCATACCCATGGAGGAGGTAGCTCGCACAATCACAACGGCACCAAGAATGGTAATGGGAATGGAGGAAGCAACGGCCAGAACCGCACCAACCCATCGACCCCAGCCAAGAGAGACCTGAGCCAAGTCACTTGTTTTAAGTGCCAGAAGACCGTACATTACGCCAAGGAATGTCCTGAATCACAGAAAGGTAATGACAATGGAAGCTCTGGGAAGAAGCCGAACCCTTTCAATAGGGGACAGGTAAACCACGTTAACATGGAGGAGGTTGAAGAGCAGCTGGATGCAGTAATTGGTAAGTTTTTGGTTAAGTCATTTACTGCACTCGTTCTTTTCGATACCGGTGCATCGCATTCATACATATCAAGGGGATTTGTGGATAAGTATAACCTGCCCACCAAAGTTGTTAGAACACCTATTTTAGTAAGCTCACCAGGAGCGGAGTATATGGATAGCCAAGGATGTTTTCAAGTGCCATTGAGTATAGGTAGGCATGTGTTTCCCTCGGATTTGATCATTTTGGAATCACAAGGATTGGATGTAATTCTTGGTATGGGTTGGCTGTCGATGTATGGAGGAAACATCGATTGTTCCAGTAAGTCGATCTTGCCTACCACCCCAGAAGGAAGAAGGATCAAGTATGTATCTCGGCATGTGCCGAAAAGGACTCAAGTAAATTGTTTAACAGGAGTTGTGCAGGAGGAAGTACCAGTAGTGAAGGACTTCCCTGATGTATTTACAGAAGAGTTGCCAGGCATGCCACCGGATAGAGATATTGAATTTTTTATTGAGCTTTTGCCAGGCACAGGGACAATATCAAAGAGACCATATAGGATGCCCGCAAAGGATTTGGTGGAGATTAAGAAAAAGATTAAGGAGTTACTGGATAAAGGATATATTCACCCAAGTTCTTTGCCTTGGGGATCTCCAGTACTTCTAGTGGAGAAGAAGGATGGATCGTTAAGGATGGTTGTTGATTATCGAGGATTGAATGAAGTAACCATCAAGAACAAGTACCCACTACCGATGATCAATGATCTGTTTGATCGATTGCAAGGAGCTAAGGTATTTTCCAAGATCGATCTGCGTTCAAGATACCACCAGTTGAAGATTCAAGAACAGGATATACCTAAAACGGCATTTACCACCAGGTATGGGCTGTACGAGTATACTGTTATGTCATTTGGTCTGACTAACGCATCTGCATATTTTATGAACATGATGAACAAGGTGTTTATGGAGTTTCCGGATAAGTTCGTTGTAGTGTTCATTGATGATATTCTGGTTTACTCGAAGAATGAAGAGGAGCATAAGGAGCATTTGCGTTTGGTTCTTGGAAAACTCAGAGAACACCAGTTATATGCCAAGTTTAGCAAATGTGAGTTTTGGTTGAAAGAAGTTGGATTTCTCGGACACGTTATATCTGGAGAAGGTATAGCAGTAGATCCCACTAAGGTTGATACCATGACAAATTGGGAAGCCCCAACAACAGTTGGAGAGATCCGGAGTTTTCTTGGACTCGCAGGATACTACCGGAGATACATTGAGAATTTCTCAAAGATTGCGAAGCCTATGACAGAGTTGTTGAAGAAGGATACCAAGTTCATATGGACTGAGGAATGTGAGGCTAGTTTCCAGGAGTTGAAGAAACGTTTGGTTACATCACCTGTGTTGATTTTAGCAGATCAGACCAAGGATTATGAGGTGTATTGCGACGCTTCACGTCGAGGACTTGGAGCAGTGCTTATGCAAGAAGGAAGAGTGGTTTCCTATGCCTCACGACAGCTTAAGCCGCATGAGTTAAATTATGCTACGCATGATTTGGAGTTAGCAGCCATAGTACATGCGTTAAGAACATGGAGACATTTTCTCATTGGAAACCATTGTGAGGTGTACACGGATCACAAGAGTTTGAAGTATATTTTCACGTAGAAGGTGTTGAATCTCAAGCAAAGGAGATGGTTGGAGCTCATCAAGGATCATGATATGAAATTGCATTATCACCCCAGAAAGGCTAATGTAGTAGCTGACGCGTTGAGCCGTAAAAGCCATGTCAACACAGTAATGACGGGAGATTTACCAAGGGAGTTAGCCGAAAATCTTTGTGAGCTATGTTTGGAGATAGTTCCAAGAGGCTATGTAGCAGCATTGGAGATTCAGTCTACTTTGATGGATAAGATCAGAGAAGCTCAAAAGACTGACAAGGAGATTGCCTCTATTAAAGAAATAATGAGCAAAGGAAAAGCTAAGGGATTACATGAGGATGAGCACAATACCTTATGATTTGAAGAGGGTTTTTATGTGCCAAATGATTCAGAGATCAGGAAGTTAATTCTGCAAGAGGCCCATGATTCACCGTATTCGATTCACCCAGGAAATACCAAGATGTATTTGGATTTGAAGGATACCTTCTGGTGGACTGGAATGAAGAAGAATATTGCGGAGTATGTAGCAGTTTGTGATGTATGTCAGAGAGTAAAGGCAGAACATCAGAAGCCAGCTGGATTGCTACAGCCATTGTCAATACCCAAATGGAAGTGGGATAAGCTAGGCATGGATTTTATTACAGGATTGCCCAGAACACATTCAGGCTATGACTCGATATGGGTTGTAGTCGATCGTTTGACAAAGGTAGCTCATTTCATTCCAGTAAAGACTACCTATACCAGTGCAAAGTTGGCAAAGATATACATGACCAGAATCGAATGTCTGCATGGAGTTCCAAGGAGCATAGTATCAGATAGAGGAACCCAATTTACCTCAAAGTTCTGGAATCAGTTGCATGAAACTTTGAGTACCAGACTGGAGTTTAGTACAGCGTTCCACCCATAGACGGATGGACAGACCGAGAGAGTCAATCAGATTTTGGAGGATATGCTAAGAGCTTGTGGGCTAGATTACGGATCTAGTTGGGACGAGAATTTGCCTTATGCAGAGTTCTCTTACAACAACAGTTATCAATCCAGTTTGAAGATGGCCCCTTCGAAGCCTTGTACGGAAGGAGGTGCAGGACCCCATTGTCTTGGGATGAAGTTGGAGACCGCCAGTTGTTTGGACCGGATCTGATAAAGGAGTCTGAACAAAAAGTGAAATTGATTCACGATAGGCTCAAGGTAGCTCAATCCAGGCAGAAGAGCTATGCAGATTCTAAATGCAAGGAGACAGTTTACGAAGCCGGAGACCGAGTTTATCTTCGAGTATCTCCACTTCGAGGAGTTAAGCGTTTTGGAGTTAAGGGAAAGTTAGCACCACGTTTTGTAGGCCCATAAAAAGTTTTGGGGTGTATGGGAAAAGTAGCCTACAAGTTGGAATTGCCCGAAGGATTGTCAGGAGTTCACGACGTGTTCCACGTTTCCCAGTTGAAGAAGTGCCACGCGGGATTGGCTGATATACCGCTGAGAGACACAGTGCCACTGGAAGCGATTCAGTTCGACTATGAGGAGAAACCAATTAAGATTCTTGAGTATGCCAGCCGAGTCACCCGCAGCAAGGTTATCAAGTTTTGCAAGGTTCAGTGGAGCCACCACACGGAGGATGAAGCCACCTGGGAACGAGAGGTAGAATTGCTGAAGGACCACCCTCACCTATTTTCTAGCCAACCCGAATCTCGAGGGCGAGATTCATCTTAAGGGGGGTAGGTTTGTAACATCCCAAATTTTCAATTTGGAATGTTATACACTAGAGCATAATTGCATATCATATTTTATTTGCATTTTGGTTGATCCTAGAAATTCTACGCAACTCAAGGACCCTTGGAGAGAGTTGGGGATTTCGTTATTTTCATATTTGAGTTTTCTAAAATTTTGAAAATAGGATCGTTTGATTTTATTTATTTTATCTTCAATTATTTCTATTACAAAAAAATATGAGAGAGGGAATAAAATGAATTTCCCAAAAATAAAGAAATATTGAGGATTTAATAAAAAAAATCAAATAAGATTTTTTTTATTTTTTCCTATTTTATTTGAATTTGGGAAATATGCGTGTTTTTCAGAATTGCATTTAGGCCCCAAATAAATGTTCATCCTGTGCGGCTTGATTTTAGAAGCCGGGAAAATTTATTTCGGGATTTTTGGAGTCCATTTAGTTTTCCTTTTGTTTTTTTTCTGAGCATAATTATTTAAAAAAAGTCCGAACCGCCTTACCGGGCCGTGTCCGACCTAGACTCCCGGCCCGGTCGGCATTATATAGCCGGGAGGCCCAGCCGCCACCCCCACCGAAACCCTAGCTGCCGCCGTCTCTATCCTGCGCCGCCGCCCGTGCCGCCGCTGCCTCGTCGCGCCGCCGCCCGCCGCGCCGCCTCGTCGTGCCGCCGCCCGCCGCGCTGCCTCGCCGTGCCGCCGCCCGCGCCGCTGCCCCGCCGCCCGCTGCCGCCGCTGCCTCGCCGCGCTGCCGCCAGACCGCCGCCGCCGCCGCTGCCGGATCCGCCATCGAAGGTTTTTTTTTCGCCGCCGGTTTTTTTATAAAACCGATCGGTTTTCTGACGGTTTTGTTCATTTTTTTTAGTTTCGGTTTTTTTAAATAGATCGGTTTTTCGGTTTATTTAATTAGCGAGCATTCGTTTTAACGAACGTTCGTCATTTTTCTTTTTCTCGGATTAAATCTGCGATGTTTCAGATCGTGATTCCTGATCCGATTTTTGTTTTAGTCTAACTTTTCGCTCATTTATCGGAATCAGGCGATTCAAGCGCCTGGAGTTTCGTCTCGAAACCCTCTTTCCGTTTAACCAACTCAAACTAGTTTTTGCCACTGTAAAAATTGCCCTAGATCCAGAATAGTAAACGAAGCCTGTTTCTTTTGTCGTTTGTTTTTCGTTGCTTCGTTCGATTTGATTTCTTTTGCCAACCCGAGTTCTTAAGATGAAATTTCTGGTTAGATCTTTTATTTGAGTTTTACTTGTGCATTAGTTGAGTACTTATGGTATGCTTGTTTGTTTGCGATAGAGTATCCGGAGTGCGCCGCTTGCTACTTCGAATCGCTAGGTTTTGCGGATCATCAGCAAGGCAAGTAACACTTTGATCATACCTCCTACTACCCAGTTTTATTGCATTAGATCAATCCTCTCACATTGCATGATTAGGATCTAATTAAATTGTGGGTTTGGGAAGTAGTTGAGGTAGTACCTATTACCTGTTATTATCAAACCTTTGGGAGTTACTTCTACGTTTGCTCATTGTGCCATGCTATGCTAGTAGACGTGGATTGGGTGAGTGTATCCATGACAGATGTGAGATTGTAAAATTAATGGTTTATCTAAGGTGGAAACTTAAATACACATCTGGGTGGATTGAGGCACTTGGGTATTCTAGTGATTGCCTGTTTTCTTTTGGACCGCCACCCAGGCTCAAAGGGATCATGAGATTATTCATGCTAGAAACTTCAGTGTGCAGCCACAAGCTACTATGGGCTCTAGCATAGTTGATTAAGTTGTGCGAACTCTTACAGTGGTGGACTAGCAGATGTAGGGGAAAGTAGGTGTAACGGTCTACCCGATCGTAAGGTGCTAGCGCTTCTGAAACACTATGTCTCAGTCATTCGTTTCTCAAACACCATGTAGTGCGAGAACCCAAACGGAGGCGATCGAGTCTTGTGGGGAAAAGTGCGCAAACCTCTGCAGAGTGTATAAACTAATCATGCTTAGCCATGTCCCCAGTTATGGGCATCTTGAGTATCTAGTACGTGGATTATCATGTGAATCTCATCATGTTACTTTAAAATAAATTTTGTTGGGTTATGTTTAATGATGATGCTTAATTGGGATTGAGAATGCTGTCAACCATTCTCAATGTTTAACAACTACCATGATAGTTAAATAAAATTTATTCCTTTGCAGTAGGGAAAAATTGGCTTTACGCAAAACTGTAACCATAGAGCTTTCCACCAGCCAAATATTCATATAGAATAGCCTATTTCATTCCATTACTCTCTATGTGTTACTTTGCCATCATATTCCATGTGCTGACCCCTTTCGGGCTGCAACGTTAATGTTGCAGACTTTTCAGACGATGGTTAAGGTGCTTTTAGGTCGTGGTTCTATACTCAGTGATGTCGTTGGAGTTGATGGACTCACTTATCTTCCAAGCCTTCCGCTGTTATCGTTATTAGATGGCCTTAAGCCATATTTATTGTAATAAGTTCTCTTTTGAGACACTCGATGTCATAAGTGTGTGATTGCTACTGTGTTATAAATCCTTCAAGTACTGTGTGGTGTCAGCATTACTGATCCAGGGATGACACCTGAGCACAGAGATTGGACCGTTTGAGGTCTGGTCGCTATAAGATGGTATCAGAGCACACGCTGACTGTAGGACACGACCACTAAGCTAAAAGACCTAGATCACTACTCACTCTCTTCTCATTCTGACTTCTCATCTTTTCCAACTCTTTTAGGATGGCGGATGCAAGGAAAAAGTTCACGCAACCAGATGAAGATACACCCTTTGGACGTCACTTGAAGGAAGTCACTAGATACCTGAACATAGGAGTACCAAGCTTCACCGGAACCTACAACGTCACTTTACCTGAAGAGGAGCTCTAGATGATTCAAGTTCAAGTTCCAGGAAGGACGTTCATGCCAGTCACTGAGCCCATAGAGTTTTCTTTTGATGCACCAACTTGGGATCGAGGAAAGAGCATGGCAGCTCACATCGCCATGGGACGTATTAGAGAAGTCTACCGCAATGATCTCAAGGATATTGTCTACCAGATTTGTGGGCGCCGAGATGAGCACTAGGAGATGATCAGTATCAGGAAGGATAGATCAATTGCAGCTTTTATCCAGGAGTTAAACCAGCACATTCGACGTCAGGAGAACCAGATGTGCGCCGACTTGATAGATCTGAAGAAGGCAAAGACAAGAATCAAGGAACTGGAGGAAGAACTCAAGGCTACACGTTAAGATTACGAAGAGGAAATCGAAGTATTAGTGGAGAAAAATGACGATCTGATCAAGAAGATTGGAATATTCATGGGAGGCCTTACACCAGTAGAAGAAGACGAAGAACCCAAGGAGATTCGCCCGGAAGACTACATCATCATCGACGACACCGACTCGAATCCAGACGATAGCGATGATGACTATGTTGATGAAGCTGGAGCAGATATCATGGAGTCTGCAACCGAAGAATATTTCTAGTAGACCACCAAATCAGTAGTAATAGTCCACCATGTAAATATAGTAGTCTGAGCACTTTTGCGATAGTTAGATCGATTGTGTGCCCTGTTTGATTGATTGAATGAAGTGAATTGTTTGCTTTTGCCTCATGTTCATATGGGTAGTGTTTTCTCCTTAGACCCCCTCTATTCTTAAATCTCATCTTTTCTAAACCTCAGATGCCTCCGAGACGTGACCCTGGATTTACCTTCCCACTGGAGCTCACTCAGTTGATCCAGCAGTAGAACACATTGATGCAGTTCCTAGTCCAGAATCAGAATTAGGGGAACAACAACAGATAGTAGCAGATGATTGGCTCCGCAAGACAGCAAGGGAGTTGACCACAGCAGGATGCACGGATGCGGAAAAGGTGAA
>NC_053024.1:259855327-259886285 GCF_003073215.2 Triticum urartu
CTCATCTTTGTCTCTGGTTTGCGGGAGAAAGTACGCCCGGACCGCGCCGCGGATCGATACAGACCCGTGTTAGATGGCAATGCGGTCTGGACGTATGCGGGCGGTTTGAGGGTCCGCCTTGGAGATGCCCTAAAATCCTTGCCGGTTGATGACTACTGTATAAAACTTCATTTACCACACTAAGCGAATCACAATGTATTATGTTATTGAGTAAATAGCAATGTGTCCCTAACATTCTTGGGACAACGTACACACGGTTGAACACCAATCATGTGGGAAAGAACTTCCCCAAGATCTAATCAGACACCTTGATATATCACACTTGATTTATTTGTAAATGGCTGGACTAGTAGTTTGTCCAGCCGGCTGAAAACTTCCATATATGCTCACATAACCAGCAATATATGTATGCTCAGGCGTTCAATTCCGGGACCGCAGGTGGCAGAACGCCTTTGAGGAAGGAGTAGAAAAGAACAAGCGATCTTTTAGGCTGGAAGCTAGGAACCATATGGCCAGCTCCTCTCACTGACGCAAATGTGAATCCTCCCTTGTATTGCTGAGCGTAGCCTCCAACCTAGATTTTACCATACCACACTTTAGTGTATATAGAGAGTCAAATCACAAAAGTAGTATATGATAGTAGAGGATAATTAGTTACCTCGCTGTCTGGGGTGTACCATGGACGCCACGGGTTTGTGACCGTCAGATTGAGATCCTTGACGGAGTACCTCGTCGCCGTAATCGGGCAGACATCATCCATGTCACCGCTGTCATCGAGTTCATTAGCCGTGATGTAATGAGATGGGAGTAGCAAGACTATAACCATTTATTTCTCTTCATTTTGTGTCTTTGAATGAACTGCAAGTCTGCAAATACGTATGTAAGTTACCTGTACAGCCAGATTCTTAATCCGTTGTTGACAAGCCAATCAATGGTTGGCACCATGGAAATTGGGGCATCGCTCCAATTTACGTTACTGTGAACAGAACAAGGTGGGCTTAGAAACATATCTGGTAAATAAGACAGAGTTTTTAAGGAAGTGTGTACTTACGCGCACTCTGACCAGTCAGTGTTGGTTCGAGCATGCATGGCCTTCTGCACCTCAGGATTGTTGAAGTAGGCGTCGACATAGTGCCCGATGCACGGATCATAGCCTGCTAACTGTCCCAGCCACGTACATTAGCTAATTAATTAATCAGTACCTCCTCTGGTCTGATGAGATATGTTGGCGTTAACTGCAGATGAGATTTTTGAAAGAGCAAGAGCATATATATACGTACGTAGCTACTGAGAGTGGATGCTCCCGTCTCGCGACCTGATGCAGACGGGAGCGTAGATGTTGTAACGATCAATGTTGCCGGTTCTGACGGACGCCTTGGCCTTGGCCTGGCCGCACGCTTTGTCCTCCAACCGACCGAAGCTGCAGTGCTCGCTGATGTTGCCCCACACCTCGTCGGAGATCACGCCGTGGTTCCACAAGAACTCGTACCGTCCCCTCGTGTTCTTGTAGTCATCAAGGTACGGGTTGCCAACCTGCGTGGATAACCCCGATTAGCCATTGATGTCATCAGTGCTGAACTAGTCTGCCATGACCAAGCAATAACTTACGAAGATCCCCTTGAGGTTCATGCTTGTGGCGCCGAGTTTGCGGAGGGCGACGATAACGGTGGCGAGCTGGGGGACGTAGTGGCCGCTGTAGCTCTCGCCGGCGATGTAGAAGTCTCGGCCCTTGTACTCCGGGAACCTCTCCAGCCAGTTGAGCAGGAAGTTGTAGGCGTCCACCGCGGTCCTCGTGTCGCCGCTCTCGTGGTTCTCCGACGACGTGTTCGAGTACGAGAATCCCACGCCCGCCGGCGACTCCCGGAAGATCACATTTGCCACTGCGAAGATGTGTACATATAACAGCTTATACCTTCTTGACTCGCGCGTCGCGCATGAGAGTTGTGTAATCAAGAGGGTCGATCAGTCAAGTCACCCACCATTGTTCCAGGCGTGCCTGTTTCTGCTCAGGGTCTTGCCGTCGGGGTTCACGCGGAACGGGCCGAGCTCTTGCATGGCGCCGGCCCCCAGCGAGGAGCACCCAGGCTAGCCGTTGAGCCAGAGGACGAGCGGCTTGGAGGAGGCCTCGTACGCGGCCTCCACGAAGTAGTAGAAGAGCGCGCGGCCGTACTGCGCGCTCACCGTGACGTAACCGGAGTACTGGTCGAAGTTGACGCGCGGCGGCTGGCCGGGCAGCGCCGCGATCTTGTCGGCCTCCCTGGCGCCCGGCGGCGCGCTCGGGGCGCTCCTGGGCAGGTGCCTGAAGCTGCTGTCGGGGTTGGCCCACGTGTCCGGGTTGACAGCACCGGTCGCGAGGGTCTTCGCCCTGCTCTCCAGGAAGGTCGCCAGCACATCTCGCTGCTGCAGCAGGGTCTTCGCGCTCGCGAGCGAGGCGCCCAGCAGGATCGCCAGCATGACCGTGTAAGGCGCGGCATGGTTCCCCATCGTAACCTAATGCTGTCAGGCGGCAGCTGCTTGCTGAGAACGCGTAGATCTTTGGTGTTTTTATAGAGAGAGTGGTACCCGTCGAGGTCGGAGGGGGTAAAGTACCACGAAATGATGGGTCCTCTTCGCCGTTCTAGAGTGCTGGACATTGTTGACGTACGTTCCGCAATGGAATCGACATGGCGACGCCGCCGATGCCGAGGTGACATCTCTAGGCAACAGATGGTCCAAATTGATACGAGCCGTTAATTAGGAGAGATCCGATGGCTAGTATTACTCTTACCTCGCTATTACAAGAGATCGAGATTCTCTAAGGCTAATATGGACTTAATTTGCACTCCTACGAATAAGGAAGTAAATTATTGCTTCATTAAACGTGCAGGTAGATAAGGAAACTAAGAATAATGCTAATTAATGTGCGTGTCGGTTCCATTCCAAATTTGTTCCAGCCAGAATATGCCAGAGCACTTGCATGCCCTTAATTTAGCTAGCATTAGATCTTGATAAGGAATTACCTTTTATTACTATTATTACTATAGTCCCCTAAATATATGTCTTTGTAGAGATTCTAATACGGACTACATACAGAGCAAAAACGAGTGAATCTACACTTTAAAATATGTCTATATACATCTGTATGTAGTTCTTTTTATAAAATCTCTAAAACGATTTATATTTACGAACGGAGAAAAAATAATATAGTAGACACATATTTTTTTTGAACACAATACCGACGCAAACGATCATACACTTCTTTTATGAACGCACACATGCACACTCTGCCCCTAGACCGAGCTGGCACATCAACTTGAGGTTGATGAAGTTGATGCATGCACTCGTCACAAACGTCTTTGTAGTCGACCGAAATATCTCCCTCCATTGAGTGCACATCGTTGTAAGACCTGAAATAAATCTAGAAAAATACGAGCATCGGTGTAAAGCCTACGACTTGAATCCTGATAGGCTGGGATACCACTGTCCTTTTAACCATTCAACCACATGTTAGTTTGATAATTCACATTTTTAGTACATATAAGTATGTATTGACCAATGGCAACTTAAATAATTTAGGCCAATTTCTAACATGTGGACATACACGATACAATCACATATTGATATGTGTCTACAAAACTATATTTATATTTAAACAACGTTAAATATTTAACATTAGAAATTTTTGTGATAGCACTGCATAAAGTTCTTGTACACATCTTTCACATCCAAACATACACCATTTCTTTGCAGGGCAAACATACACCATATTTCAGTACATATGTATAGCGCACAGTACATACTGATCAATAGCAGTTTAAGGAATTTATGCAAATTTCTAACACTTTCAAATATACAATATCCCATAGGACAGTGCTAGGCGCCGGCCCAACTTTCGGCCGGTCGAATGCCGAGCGTCCCATGTGAGACCGCGTGACTGTCATATGTCACATTTGCTTCTCTTATCTGGTCAACGCTGCCAATCCTCCCCGCGCAGGCGGTCACCCTTGCGGTCGTAGCGGAGATGCCGCCCGAGCTCGCTGCAACTCGCCGGCGGTCACCGTATTGCAGCTCCACCACTTCGTCGGTTCCAACTTCACCTCATCCTGAACGGTAGTTGCGGCAATTCTATACATCGGTCAACGGAGACTAAATTCAATTGGCTGCAGAATGCTCTTTTGCTTCACTTATATTTGTTAGATCTTGGCCGATTCTTTTGTAAAAGAAATTAAACTCTCATGTTTCACTTATATCTATTTAGAGAGTTAACAGGAACTGATCATTCACATGGTTAATCATAAAATCTTGCATAAAATTATAGATCATCGAATATGATATGTTGGATTCCCTAGCATAGTTTTGCGATATTAAAATGGCAATATTGTTGAGGAACGCAGTATTTCAAAAAAAAATCCTACAATCCCGCAAGATCTATCTAGGAGATGCATAGTAATGAGAGAGAAGAGTGTGTCTACATACCCTCGTAGACCGAAAGCGGAATTGTTAAGTAACACGGTTGATTTGTCGAACGTCTTCGCGATCCAACCGATCAAGTACCGAACGCACGGCACCTCCGCGATCTGCACACGTTCAGCTCGGTGACGTCCCTCGTACTCTTGATCCAATTGAGGCCGAGGGAGAGTTTCGTCAGCACGACGGCGTGATGACGGTGATGATGAAGTTACCGACGCAGGGCTTCACCTAAGCACCACAACGATATGACCGTGGTGGAAATCTGTGGAGGGGGCACCGCACACGGCTAAGCCAACTGTCAACTTGTGTGTCTATGGGGTGCCCCTCCCCCGTATATAAGGGAGTGGAGGAGGGGAGGGCCGGCCCTCTCTATGGCGCACCCCAAGGGGGATTCCTACTCCTAGTAGGAGTAGGTTTCCCCCCTTTCCCTAGTTGGAGTAGGAGAAGAAGGAAGAGGCAGAAGGAGAGAAGGAAAGGGGGCCCGTCCCCCTTCCCAATTCGGATTGGGTTTCGGGGGCGCCCCCCCCCACACACACTTGGCCGCCTCCTCCTCTCTTCCACCATGGCCCATTAAGGCCCATTGACTCCCCGGGGGGTTCCGGTAACCCCCCGGTACTCCAGTAATTGCCCAAACTTATCCAAAACCATTCCGGTGTCCAAACATAGCCTTCCAATATATCAATCTTTATGTCTCGACCATTTCGAGACTCCTGGTCATGTCCGTGATCACATCTGGGACTCCGAACTACCTTCGGTACATCAAAACACATAAACTCATAATGCCGACCATCACCGAACGTTAAGCGTGCGGACCCTACGGGTTCGAGAACTATGTACACATGACCGAGACTCATCTCCGGTCAATAACCAATAGCGGAACCTGGATGATCATATTGGTTCCTACATATTCTACGGAGATCTTTATCGCTCAAACCACATAACAACATACGTTGTTCCCTTTGTCATCGGTATGTTACTTGCCCGAGATTCGATCGTCAGTATCATCATAGCTAGTTCAATCTCATTACCGGCAAGTCTCTTTGCTCGTTCCGTAATGCATCATCCCGTGACTAACTCATTGGTCACATTGCTTGCAAGGCTTATAGTGATGTGCATTACCGAGTGAGCCTAGAGATACCTCTCCGACAATCGGAGTGACAAATCCTAATCTCGACCTATGCCAACTCAACAAACACCATCGGAGACACCCGTAGAACATCTTTATAATCACCCAGTTACGTTGTGACGTTTGATAGCACACAAGGTGTTCCTCCGGTATTTGGGAGTTGCATAATCTCATAATCCCATAGTCAAAATGCTAAGCTAACGGATGGGTCTTGTCCATCACATCATTCTCTAATGATGTGATCCCGTTCATCAAATGACAACACATGTCTATGGCTAGGAAACTTAACCATCTTTGATCAACGAGCTAGTCTAGTAGAGGCATACTAGGGACACTCTGTTTTTCTATGTATTCGCACATGTACTAAGTTTCTGATTAATACAATTCTAGCATTAATAATAAACATTTGTCATGATATAAGGAAATATAAATAACAACTTTATTATTGCCTCTAGGGCATATTTCCTTTAGTCTCCCACTTGCACTAGAGTCAATAATCTAGTTCACATCGTCATGTGATTTCACACCAATAGTTCACATCTTTATGTGATTAGTTCACATCCTCATGTGACTAATACCCAAAGGGTTTACTAGAATCAATAATCTAGTTCACATCGCTATGTGATTAACACCAAAAGAGTGATCATGTTTTGCTTGTGAAAGAAGCTTAGTCTACGGGTCTGCAACATTATTCAGATCCATATGTATTTTGAAAATTTCTATGTCTACAATACTCTGCACGGAACTACTCTAGCTAATTGCTCCCACTTTCAATATGTATCAAGATTGAGACTTAGAGTCATCTAGATCGGTGTCAAAAGCTTGCATCGGCGTAACTCTTTACAACGAACTCTTTTATCACCTCCATAACCGAGAAATATTTCCTTAGTCCTCTAAGGATAATTTTGACCGATGTCCAGTGATCTACTCCTAGATCACTATTGTACTCCTTTGCCAAAATCATGCTAAGATATACAATAGGTCTGGTACACAGCATAGTATACTTTATAGAACCTATGACTGAGGCATAGGGAATGACTTTTCATTCTCTTTCTATTTTCTGCTGTGGTCGGGTTTTGAGTCTTTACTCAATTTCACACCTTGCCACACAGGCAAGAACTCCTTCTTTGACTGTTCCATTTTGAACTACAAAATCTTGTCAAGGTATGTACTCATTGAAAAATATATCAAGCGTCTTGATCTATCTCTATAGACACTACAAAAAAAGACACATCCGTGACATTTTGGGCTGAACGAAAAAAATTTCTGTCATACATATGACACTTCTATGACGATAATTGTGACAAAACCCGATATCATCATAGATGTGGTGGGCTCGTACTTCTATGACAAAAAATCATGACAGAAAATGGGCTTTTCGTCCTAGGTGGGCCGGAGATGCAGCTGCATGACATTCTTTGGGCCGTCCATGACGGAAAAAACCGTGGTAGAAGCGAGGGCGAGGAAAATTTCGGGGAGTTCCCGGTTACGGTGGGAGGTCGGGGGCCGAGCGATGCGCGTTTCTCTCGTACACGTACGCGCGTGTGTGCGAGGCGTTGGCTCTAACTGAACCCGAGCGAGGCGTTGGGCTCTAACTGAACCCGAGCGATTGCACTGCAGGCTACGCGTTACTGAACCCGAGCGATCGATCGATGGCTGTTAACTGAACCTGATCGAGCGATTCCTTCGGTACTGCTGCTAACTGAAGCCGATCGATGCTGCCTCTGGATGAACAGTGAGCGTTGCCGGGGGGGTTGGATGAACAATTCTCGGTGGGGATGGATGAACAGGACCCCGTGGTGTTGCCTCTAGATGAACAGGACCCCGATCGATCGAGCCGGTTGGGGCTGGATGAACAGGACCCCATGGAGGGCTGGATGAACAGGACCACCCCGTGGAGGGCAGGATGAACATTAGACGGTGGAGGGCAGGATGAACAGTAGCCCGTGGAGGGGTGGTTGAACAGGAGCCCGTGGAGAGGGCTGGTTGAACAGTAGCCGGTGGAGTAGCGCGGTGGAGGCTGGATGAACAGGAGCCCATGGATGAACAGTCGCAGGTGGAGGCTGGAGGAGGTCGACGGTGGATGAACAGTAGCTCGTGGAGGCTGGAGGGGGTCGACGGTGGAGATGAACAGTATCCCGTGGAGTCCCGTTTTGCGGTACGCCACACCCCTCCCGATGAACAGGACCTCCGTTTCGACCGTAGCGCTCCAACACAAGTCCGTTTCGTCCGTTTTGCGGTACGCCACACCCCTCCCGATGAACTAGACCCCCGTTTCGACCGTATGAGGTCCGTTTCCTCCGTTTTGCAGTACGCTAGACCCCTCCCGATCAACAGGACCCCGTTCCGAACGTAGGAGGTCTATTTTCTCCGTTGTGCGGTACGCCAGGCCTCGTTTCCATCGCCTGTTCCGTCCAAGCCCTCCCGATGAACACGACCACGCATTCCGTTCCAACCCAGCCGGTTGGCTCCCACGCGTTCCGTTGCCTCCCCATGAACACGACGCATTCTGTTGCCTCCCCATGAACACGACGCATTCCGTTGCTTCCCCATGAACACGACGACGACGATGTTTCTCCGTTCCGACCCAGCCATGTACACGAGCCCTGGCCGTATGTATGCGCGGGTAGGCGTTCGAGACCCCGCCCGTATGTACACATACGTGGCCGTATTTTCTTTCTTGCACCTTGGCTGCTGTACGTACGTGTACATGCTACGTGCGCGCCTCTACTATGACACGTGCGCGCCTCTACATCGACCAGTATGTACGTACACATTCGCGACCAGAATGACAACGCTACGTACGGTTCGACCAGGTGGGTCCCGACTATCAGGCACTTCCTTGCCTGCGAAGATGTAGCTGGTGGGTCCCAGCAGCCAGGGGGCGAATCGTTTTTTTGCCTAGACGCACTTCCTTGCATGCGAAGATGTAGCTGGTGGGTCCCAGCAGTCAGGGGGAAACGTTTTTTTCGCGAAATATAGTGGCCCGTCCGGTGGGTCCCAGCTGTCAGGTGGAGGAATCATTATTTTCCGCGTAATAAGGAGGCACTTCCTTGTTGTGGCCGTGGACCCAGCTGTCAGCCTCTCCACGTACAGTCCATGTCCGATGGAAGTCGTTCCTTGACCACGTTGACCACGCCGCGCCGAGAGCACCAGGGCGGTGGACGACGGCGAGGCCTAGGAAGGGGACGACATGGAGGCAGGGAAGACTCGGCAGTTGTTGCCCACGCGGAGGGGAGTACGACTGTACGAGGGTTTACTGGTTCGTCTGCTGTCGCCGGAGAATAACAACAGGTGTGGGTGAGTAGAGGGTTGGCTAGGCCAGTGATGGGAGTACGGTCGGGCGGTGAGGCCTGCGCGGCAGCACAACCGGCCGCGAGGAGGAGGGAGCAGCCAGTCCCGCCGGCACTTGTTTGAGCGGCTGGAGCAGGAAGAGCAGAGATTGAAGAAGCACGACGGCCGTTGGATGGACATCCAACAGTCAGTGCTTGTGCGTCAACCTTTTTTTAGGAAAGCCTCAAATCTATGGAAAACAGCATACAGCCCATCTGCCATTATTTCTAATAATTTACAGTCCATTTGCTAATCTTAAGGTTTTTTTTGGAGCCCATATTCTTTTTGTTAGCATTACAGCCCATATTGTGGCAACGGTTAAAAAATTATACGAAATTTTGCATATTTCGGTGCGGTCCGAACTGTTTTTAATCCCGAAATTTCGACTCACATTCAAACTGATTTTAAAAATAAATGTATATCAATATAAAATCCAACAAATTCTCCACGCATAAAAATTAATGTAATTTAAAATCTTGAAATGAAAAAAAAGATATTTGAAACTAATTGCCGGTTTGATGTGTTTTAAAAATGTATAACTCATTTCTCATTACAGATGGGCCATTTTCTCGGCAAGCCGAATGAAAGCTCTCCTCGTCTTGAAAGATTTGCAGCCCAACAGGCGTGACAAAGCGACTTACTTGGCAAATCACAAAAAAACTGGGCTGTGGCCGTGGACCCAGCTGTCAGCCTCTCCACGTACAGTACTCTTCCGATGGAAGTCGTTCCTTGAGAACGTTGACCACGCCGCGCGGAGAGCACCACGGCGGTGGACGACGACGAGGCCTAGGAAGGGGACGACGCGGCAGTGGAAGCCTGCGCGGAGAGGACTACGAGGGTTCACTGGTTCGGCTGCGGTGTGAGGCTGCCATCGCCGCAGGGCCTGGCCAGCGGTGGGAATAGTAGGGGGCGGTGAGGCCTCTGCCGCAGCACAGCCGACCACGGGAGGCAGGAGCATGCGGCACGACCGGCGCTGCTTTGGGCGGCTGGAGCAAGAAGACCAGAGGTTGAAGAAGCACTACGGTCGTTGGATGGACATCGTACGGTCACTGGAGCTAGAATCGTTCATATTGACTAAGTTGACAAAGCCCTTCATCCCCGTCAACTTAGTAGGCCCACAAGTCAGCCTCCCAGCAAGGTGGGTCCCAGCTAGCTGGGGGAGTATTCATTTTTTTGTGCGTAATAAGGAGGCACTTCCGGTGGATCCGAGCTGACAGCGGGTGGAACATTTTTTTCGTGAAATACGGTGGCCCGTCCAGTGGGTCCCCGCAGTCAGGGGGAAACGATTTTTTTTGCAAAATACTGGTGGCCCGTCCGGTGGGTCCCCACTGTCAGGTGGAGGAATAATTATTTTCCGCGTAATAAGGAGGCACTTCCTTGCGGCTGCCGTGGACTCAGCTGTCAGCCTCTCCACGTACAGTACTCTTCCGATGGAAGTCGGTCGTTGACCACATTGACCATGCCGCGCCGAGAGCACCACGGCGGTGGACGATGACGAGGCCTAGGAAGGGGACGACGCGGAGCCGTGCAAGACGCGACAGTGGATGTGTCACATCCCTAGTTCTATTAATGCCTAGTGCTAGCATCTGGTGTTGCATCATGTTTAAATTTCAGTTAAACCTGAAATGGGGATTGCCTAAACCCTAGCATTAAAAGAAATTCACTAGGTTCAACAAAAAAATATTCTCAGTGAATCCAAATGGTTTTCAAAAATGTTCATCATTTTTGGTTCTGGATAAAACCTCTGCCAAAAATGGGTTCATAAAATTTGGAGCCATTTTGGATTTTTGAGTTAAGACATAACTATTTGCATTTAGGCACTTAAAATACTATAAATACTTTTAAATGCCCAAATACTTTTGAAAGTAATTTTAGGCTGTTGGGAGTAATTCCAAAGGTGCCTATGATTATTTTCAGAATTTTCGAAAATGGATTAGTATTTTTACTAATTCAAAACAAACAACAGAGCATTAAATAAATGAAAACAGAAAGGAAAGAAGCAGAAACTTACCTGGCCTCACTGTGCAGCCCACCTAGTCGGCCCAGCTGTGGCCCAGCACCGTAGAGAGCCCAGCCCACCACCCCACCGCGTCGTCTTCCTCCTGCCAGTAGGAGCAGCTCACTGTCGCGCGCGCGCTCGCCCCTGGCCACCTCCTGCTTCCTCCCCGGACCTTCTAACGCCGCCACGCACGCCCCTGGCACCCCCCAGATCTCTCTCTCCCTCACCCGTGGCCTCTCCCCTCCCCTGGACCTCTTCCTCTCACCCACCCAAACGGGTCCGTCGCCGCTGACAAGCACCACCGCGGCCACTGCCTCCCCCTCGCTCCTTGGACATGCCCAGGAGCTCCGCCACTTTGTCCTCTACCCCCTCGGCGAGCCACGAGGCCCCGGACGCGCTACAACACCGCCACCGCCGCCACCCTCTTCATTCGGCCACCGAGATCGCCGGCGACCTCTCGTCACCACTAGCCCCTCCCCGAGCTCGCCGAGGCCACCTCTGAACTCGCGGTGAGCTCCTCTATCGATCCCCCTACTCCCATACCCACTAGCTCATCGTAGCCCTCGTTTCCGTCGAGACCGAGACCTCACCGGCGCCGGACTTGTCGCCGTCGTCGTTTTGGTACGCCTCCGTCCAAACCGAGCGCGTCACTGCACTCAGTGCACCCCCAGGAGCACGTTTCACCCACCGACTCCTTCTCCCATGCACCACAACGCCAAACCCGCAGGTGCCCGAACTCCGGCCGCCGCTCGACTTGACGCTGTCGTCGACTCCGGCCACCCCAGGCCCGGCTACTGCCACCAGGCGACGCGCTGCAACGCCAGCTACCCGTAGAGACCAACCGCGGCTCAAACCGCGGCCTGTACGCGAAACCCGAGCAACTCCGGCAAGTTGCCGGCCATGGTTTTGTTCGCCGCCGGCTGAACTCCGGTGACTCTGACGTGGCACACTTAGTTAACGCTAATGATGCTGCTAATTTAACCCCACAGCCGCTGACATATGGGCCCACACCCTAATTAACCCCGGGCTTCATTTTCTGTTTAGTTAGATTAACCCAGCAGGACCCACGCGTCAGAGTTGACCCCGCTGACGTGGCCGTTGACCAGGCCCACATGTCAGCCACACTAGCCAGCTCTGTGAGACTGACTAGTGGGTCCCAGCCGTCAGGTTTGACTCTGGGCGACCCTGTTGACCTGCTGATGTCATAATGATGTAGTGCTGACGCAGTAAAGGAATTTCTGGATTTAAAATAATACAGGAAATTCCAGAAAACAATTTAAACTTCTAAAAATCATAGAAATTCAACCGTAACTCCAAATAAGATAAATTATATATGAAAAATTATCAGAAAAATTCAAGGAATCTGTTTATGGCATTTGCATGCATGTTTGAACAACCTAGGGTTGCTGTACAGGGCAATTTGCATAAATGACATTTAAATAAGCACATATGGAGTTTGAATTTGAACCCTTGGTTCAAACCAACTTCATTTAATATGGTTGCTAGTTGCATTAGCTCAATCAACAGCATATTGCCATGACATTATCATGCATCATAATTGTTGCATTGCATTGATTGTGTTCTCTTTGTTTGCCGGTATTTGTCCCCTCTCGATAGACGTGGTTCCGACGACGATTCGATGACACCGATGAAGAACTATACTATCTTCAGAAGTGCCAGGCAAGCAAAACCCCTTTGTTCATTCCGATACAATCCCACTCTCTCGCTCCTGCTCTCTTTTACTGCATTAGGACAACAACTGATTCAACAGTTACTTGCTGCGGTAGTTGAGCCCCTTATCCTCTGCATGACCTGTCATTGCCACAGTAAATAGATGAAACCCACTAGTATGAGTAGGAGTTGTTTGAGCCCTGATGTGCCTACTCATTCATGCTTATTTGTCATGCCTGCTATTGCATAGAGTTGTGTCAGGTCTGATTCATCGGGGATGAATCGAAGGTGTGTAAACATGTCCTACTGTTGAGAGCTAAGTGTGTGAACACGATTTGGTAAAGGTAGCGGTGAGAGGCCATGGAGGAGTACATGGTGGGTTGTCTCATTGAAACCGTCCTTAGGAACTGAGTTCTGTGTTTGTGATCCATGAAACAGTTACTACCACGCATTGGGCCCGAAACCAATGGACCCTCTCAGCTTCTTGATCACCCTTGTCCTCTGTCCAGGAGTTGCAACTAGTTTCTGGTGTTCATAGGATATGTGTTGGCGGTCGTGCGTAGCGCTGACCCTAGGGCTGGGCTATGATGCGGTAGATACACCGTGGCACGGTGTACCGGGTGCCCGTTTGGTGTCCTAGGAACCTTGTTCACATCGTTCGGGGCCATATGTGGAAACCTCGGCCGGACTCCCTGCGGATGGATCCTGGATAGGTGATAAACCTGGACTAGAGACTTGAGTGTTTAGGTAGGCCGTGGCCGACACCCTCGTTGGGCTTCCGCTTGAAGGTTGCCAAGTACATGTCGTGTAAACGGCGGTAAGTGGTGAGAGCGTGTGTGAAGAAGTACACCCATGCAGGGTTAACATCATCTATCCGAATAGCCGTGTCCGCGGTAAATGGACTTCTGGGTTGCCTATAACAGTTCATAGACAATGAAAGTGGATACTCTAAAACTCGCAAGATAAGTGTGAGTGCTATGGATGGCTTCTCGTAGGAGACGGGAGTGGATCATAGTGGTGTATTGAATTGGTGAATATGTGGACTCGTGTGCGCCACCTCAAAAGAGTTGCTTGCAGTCGTAGTTCAGGTTAGCCACTGAGTCAAAGCTGGCTTGCTGCAGTTAAACTCCACCACCCCCCTTGTTGATACCGATGCATATGTAGCTTAGTTCTGATGTAAGTCTTGCTGGGTACATTTGTACTCACGTTTGCTTAATTTATGTTTTGCAGAGAGACTTCAGTCCCGCTAGTAGTTCCGCTTGGACTTCGACGTTTAGCTTGATACCTCAGCTACGATCTTGTGCCCTCGGCAGGATCTGGTAGATAGTCAGGCTTCTCAGCCTTCTTCATTTGTAGTTCTCTGTACTCAGACAAGTTAAGCTTCCGCATGTGCTTGTTGCTTGTATACTCTGTATGTTGGGTCACAAGACCCATGTTTGTCATATCTCGCTCCTCGGAGCCTAATGAATAAATACTTTGAGTCATAGAGTTATGTTGTGATGCCATGTTGTATTTACACATACCGAGCATATTGTGTGTATGATTGAAATGCTTGGTATGTGTGGGATCCGACAATCTAGTTGTTTATCCTTGGCAGCCTCTCTTATGGGGAAATGTAGTCTAGTGCTTCCTTGAGCCATAGTAGTCCGCTACAGCCCGGTTCACCGGAGTCCTGCTAGCCCAGCACTATTGCTCAGATCACTTGACTGGCCGGCATGTGTTTCACTTCGTTCCTGTGTCTATTCCTTCGGGGAAATGTCACGCGGTGACATCCGGAGTCCTTCCTAGCCTGCTACAGCCCGGGTTCCCGAAGCCCTGTTAGCCCCAGTGCTACAGCCCGGATTCACTCGCTGATGACCGACATGCTCGATGTGATTCATGTATGCCTGTCTCCATAGGTGTGCCGCTTTGGGTTCACGACTAGCCATGTCGGCCCGGGTTCTCTGTCATATGGATGCTAGCGACACTATCATATACGTGAGCCAAAAGGCGCAAACGGTCCCGGGCCATGGTAAGGCGACACCCGTGGGTAACCGTGCGTGAGGCCGCAAAGTGATATGAGGTGTTACCGAGCTAGATCGATGTGACTTGGAATCGGGGTCCTGACAGACATCGCCGCGGGAGCAATGATATGAGCCAAACTGGTCATGTGGTTGGGAAGATGCCAATAGCTTCCGGCTGCGGTGTGAGGCTGCCGTCGCCGCAGAATAACAGGGGGTGTGGGTGAGTGGAGGGATGGTCTAGCCAGTGGTGGGAGTAGTATGGGGCAGTGAGGCCTCCGCGGTAGCACAGCCGGCCACGGGAGGCAGGAGCAGGCGGCACGACCGGTGCTGCTTTGGGCGGCTGGAGCAAGAAGACCAGAGGTTGAAGAAGCACTATGGCCGTTGGATGGACATCATACGGTCACTGGAGTATTGACTAAGTTGACAAAGCTCTTCGTCCCTGTCAACTTAGTACGCCCACAAGTCAGCCCAACAATATGGTGCGTCCCAGCTAGCAGGGGGTATTCATTTTTTTGGGCGTAATAAGGAGGCACTTCCTTGTGTGCGAAGATATAGCTGGTGGGTCTGACCTGTCAGCGGGGGGAATGTTTTTTTCACGAAATACAGAGGCCCTTCCTGTGGGTCCTAGCTGTCAGGTGGAGGAATCATTATTTTGCGCGTAATAAGGAGGCATTTCCTTGTGTGCGGCCGTGAACCCAGCTGTCAGCCTCTCCACGTACAATCCACTTTCGATGGATGTCGTTCATTGACCACGTTGACCAGGCCGCGTCGAGAGCACCAGGGCGGTGGACAGCGGCGAGGCCTAGGAAGGGAATGACACGGAGCCAGGGAATATTCGGCAGTTGTTTCCCACGCGGAAGGGTTTACTGGTTCGTCTGCCGTCGCCGGGGAATAACAACATGTGTGGGTGAGTAGAGGGATGGCTAGGCCAGCGATGGGAGTACGGTAGGGCCGTGAGGCCTGCACGGCAGCATAGCCGACCGCGGGAGGAGGGAGTAGGCAGTCCCGCCGGCGCTTGTTTGAGTGGCTTAAGCATGAAGAGCAGAGATTGAAGAAGCACGACTGCCGTTGGATGGACATCCAACAGTCATTGTGTGACGCCCCAAGACCGGAGATTCAGGTGCCATCCACGGATTCCGGGTTTCGTCATGTGTTTTGTTTTGCTTGTTGTTTTCCCCTTTGCATCATGTGCCTTGCATCATGTCATCATGTCATCATGCAATCCGTTTAAAACCCACTAAAAAATTTGTGTGGATCTTCGATCCATTTAAATCGAGGGAAGGGTGACTTCTCTTTATAACATATCCTCCCAATATTATAGGGAGCTATAACTAAATATTCCATTAGTTTGGGATCACCTATAACACACTTGCAAATAATCACATGTCTTTTTTGCTTCGAGTTTGCTCCTCAAACTTCGCCCATAAATTCTTTTATCTTTTTCCGGAGCTCCACCTAAATTCTCAACATTTTTGGGCACTTCGAAAAACCTGTCCTAGTTCAAACCTTTTGAATTAAATTCAAAGAAATTTGAATTTATTCTTTCAATCTTGGTCATTCCTAATTTCTTGGATCAACACATTTTGTGTGAGTCCAAGAAATTTAACCTCTTGCTCAAATTTGTTCACTAACCCTCTCCTTCATTTTTCTTCTCTCTTTTTTCTTCCTTCTTTCTTCTAAGGAGTATATGAGAGAGAGAGGGAGGTTGCACCCAGGCCCAGCCGGCCACTAGGCCCAGCAAGGTTAGCCCATCTCTCTCTCGAACCCCTAATTCTTACCATAGTGGTCAGGGAGCCCGCTCCCTCGATCCCTTCTCCCTCTCCCTTCGTTCTCCTCCTGCGCTGCCACACACGCACAAGGCTTCGCCCTCGATCCCCCCACTCTCCCTCGTCTCCCCACTCCTCCCCGACGCCAGCACGCCCGCAACTGCCATGGGTCCTGATCCACTACACCTCCTCCTCCCTCTCGCTCCTCTGCATGATCCCGTCCCCTGCTCTCCTCCACCATCACCGCGAGGGCCGAGCTCGCCGCCCTGCCGCGTCGCCAGGGACGCCGGGCACCACAGCCTGCTGGGCCTCCCCTGCATCTTCCTCGCCGGACCTGCTCCATCCTCCGCCCTCTCCCTCCTCGCAGCTCCTCCGCTGTGGCAGCACCATCACCATCTCGCCGGAGTGCCTGCCTCCCCGACGCACGACCTCTTCCTCGCCCTGCTGGTGCCCTACCGCCGTTGTCACCTGCGCCTCCCCAAGCCGCGCCCGTCGCCCGGCATGGCCGCGAGGTCATCAGCATCGCCGAGCCATGCTGCCTCCCCATCGTCCTGGCCTCCTCCGCGTCCCCTGGCTTCCTTTCTCTACATCGAACAGCAGCAGCTCAGGCCTCGGTGCCCCTGCACCCCAAGTCCGTCGCCATCTCGCCGGAGCGCCATCAACAGCAGGTCGCCGCCTCCCTTTCCCTTCGCCGGAATCCCTGCTCCGATGAACTCACACTCAACCTCAAGGACCTGCCAAGCACCTATGACCGAAGACTCCAAGTGCCCTTCAGATCGTAAAGATCAGCAAGTCCAACTAGCTCCGATGCCCCTAGGACGACTAGGCGGTGTTGCGTCAAGTCCGTATACCGTGTCTCCGGAATCGCCAAGACCGTCCCGAATATTGTCAAGTACCACGACACCGAAGACCCGAACTCCATCAAAAAGCAGTACTCGATGACCCTAGGGCGCATCAAGTTCCGTTTAAAGATGTTCAACTACATCCGATGTAGATTTCGACAAGTACCATGATGCCCGGAACCCTCGGATCCGTCAAGCTCGTCTACGACCTGAGAACAACTACCGTCTCCGAAGAACCGTGTTACAGAACCGTCAAGTTCGACTATGATTCGTGTACGACTACACGGGATTCCTCGGATGCCAAGTTCAACGATGCATCAAGTTCCTCGCCGTGACCCCGAACATATACGGAAACTCGTGCTACGATAAACATGTACCACTACCGGCGTCGAGATCGCGAGAACCTCTACCGTCGACCTTAGAGCATGCGAGAACGACTACTTCCACTACGAACGTCCCGAGAATGTCTACTTCCCCTACACCGCATCGAACTCGAACCCCTCCGATAATGCATGCTTCGAAGGTATAACCACCGAGAACGACGCCCGTGGACGAATGCTTGCGGTGTATGAGTTGAACCGTGTGTTGCTCCGTGTCCGAGTTGTTCGTTGCACGAAGCCCCTCTTTTGCCTTGCCGCCGTCATGTGGGAACCCGGAATCCGGGAGCACCCCATCTTCTTGCATGACACACTCGCACCCATTTCCTTTTGCACCGGTATCCCCGTGAGCTACCGGATCATCACAATGTTGCCGTGGCACCATTTTCGTTGTCATTGTCGTGGCAGCCCTTTCGTTTCCGCCACAATGGAAAATGATTCATATCTTATCATGTCAATGTTTTCATAAAAACTTGCATAAACTTGTCCATGTCATCCGCATCATGATAACAACAATTAAAATGCTTAAATTGTTGTTTGCATTTAAATTACTAAATGCATATGGGGATTTACCGGATTCGTTGTTTGTTATACCCGACCCCATTTAAATTGTCTAGATAGTATAGTTTTGTTATGCCTCACCTCTTGCCATGTTAATCAACATTTAATATTGCTGGGTTCATAACCGAGAGAGAACTAAATAATTGATGTGGTGTTCCTCAATATGCAACTCGTTGCATATTGAGCTCCACTTAATTTGTAAGATTGCTTGTGCACTTTGACATGCCATGCTTCATTAAACCGGGCATGCATCATACTTGGTTGTGCATCATGCCATGTTAAGCTTGGTTGTTTACTATGTTGTTTGCTTCTTTCCGATGTTGCTTCTTCGGGCTAGTTCCAATAACGTCGTGTTGGGAGGATTCGTTCGACTACGTCCGTTTATCTTCTTCATGGACTCGTTCTTCTTCCTTGCGGGATTTCAGGCAAGATGATCATACCCTCGAAATCACTTTTATCTTTGCTTGCTAGTTGCTCGCTCTTTTGCTATGCCTTTGCTACGATACCTACCACTTGCTTATCGTGCCTCCCGTATTGTTGAGCCAAGCCTCTAACGCACCTTGTCCTAGCAAACCGTTGTTTGGCTATGTTACCGCTTTGCTCAGCCCCTCTTATAGCGTTGTTAGTTGCAGGTGAAGATTGGAGATTGTTCCATGTTTGGAACATGGATATTTTGTTGGGATATCACAATATCTCTTACTTAATTAATGCATCTATATACTTGGTAAAGGGTGGAAGGATCAGCCTTATGCCTGGTGTTTTGTTCCACTCTTGCTGCCCTAGTTTCCGTCATATCGGTGTTATGTTCCCGGATTTTGCGTTCCTTACACGGTTGGGTTATAATGGGAACCCCTTGACAGTTCGCCTTGAATAAAACTCCTCCAGCAAGGCCCAACATTGGTTTTACCATTTGCCACCTAGCCTTTTTCTTTCCCTTGGGTCGGCCGGCTCAAGGGTCATCTTTGTTAAACCCCCGGGCCAGTGCTTCTCTAAGTGTTGGTCCAACCCAGAGCACCGTGCGGGGCCGTCCCTTGGCAACTTGGGTTATGTTGGCTCCCGTACGCTTAGCTTATCCGGTGTGCCCTGAGAACGAGATATGTGCAGCTCCTATCAGGATTTGTTGGCACAGCGGGTGGTCTTGCTGGACTTGTTTTACCATTGTCGAGGATGTCTTGTAACCGGGATGCCGAGTCTGATTGGATTGTCTTGGGAGAAGGAATATCCTTCGTCGACCGTGAGAGCTTGTGATGGGCTAAGTTGGGACACCCCTGCAGGGATTTGATCTTTCGAAGGCCGTGCCCGTGGTTATGGGCAGATGGGAATTTGTTAATGTCCGGTTGTAGAAAACCTGAAGTTGACCTTAATTAAAATGCATCAACCGCGTGTGTAACCGTGATGGTCTCTTCTCGGCGGAGTCTGGGAAGTGAACACGGTGTTGGAGTTATGTTTGGCATAGGTTGTTCTAGGTTCACTTCTTGATCATAGTTTTATCGACCGTGCCTTGCCTTCTCTTCTCGCTCTCATTTGCATATGTTAGCCACCATATATGCTAGTCGCTTGCTGCAGCTCCACCTCATACCTTTTACCCCACCTATAAGCTTAAATAGTCTTGATCACGGGGGTGTGAGATTGCTAAGTCCCCGTGACTCACAGATACTTCCAAAACCAGTTTGCAGGTGCCGATGTTACCGTACAGGTGACGCAACCAAGCTCAAGGAGGAGCTCGATGAAGATCATGTTCTTTATGTTGTTTCGTTTCCAGTTGATCAGTAGTGGAGCCCAGTTGGGACGATCGGGGATCTGTGTAGCATTTGGGGTAGTCTTCTTTTATTTTGGGTTCCGTAGTCGGACCTTGATTGTATCTGGATGATGTAATGCTTTATTCATGTATTGTGTGAAGTGGCGATTGTAAGCCAGCTATGTATCTCTGTCCCTTATGTATTACACGGGTTGTGTGAAGATTACCTCACTTGCGACATTGCTTTCAATGCGGTTATGCCTCTAAGTCGTGCTTCGACACATGGGAGATATAGCCGCATCGAGGGCGTTACACACTGCTCTCGTGTGTTGACTAAGTTGACAGGGCGTTGCGTGTGCGTCAACCTTTTTTTTATGAAAGCATACACGTCAACCTGTAGTAGGCACACAAGTCAGCCTCAAATCTGTGGAAAACACCATACGGCTCATCTGCCATTATTTCTAATAACGTGCAGCCCATTTGCTAATTCTTAAGAATTTTTTTGGAGCCCATCTTCTTTTTGTTAGCATCACACCCATATTGTGGCCACGGTTAAAAAGTATACCAACTTTGCATATTTCGATGCGGTCAACTATTTTTAATCCAGAAATATTGATTCACATTCAAACTATTTTGAAAAATAATTTATATAAATATAAGATCCAAATAATTGTCCATGCATAAAAATCAATGGAATTTAAGATCTTGTAATGAAAAAAAATTGAAACTAATTCCCGGTTTGATGTGTTTTAAAAATGTACAACCCATTTCTGGGCAAACCGAATGAAACTCTCCTCGTCTTGAAAGATTTGCAGCCCAGCAAGCCTTGTTTGGGTATTTCTTTAAAGAAATAGAACTGTTCTAGCCATTTTCAGCAAGAAAAAAAACACAACTGGGCTCATGATGTGGTAAACATAAATCAAACCCTGGCTAGACGGGCCACAACCCCCGCACAGCCCCGTTGTTACCCTGATCCGTCGCTAAAACTAGTATAAATAACAACTGCTTGTTCCTCAAAAAAAAAAACTGCGCGACTTGCTGGGTCCCTGGTGTCAGCCGCTCGTAGTGTAATTCTCTCGTTTATTGACTACGTTGACAATGGCGTGAGCCCCAGATGTCCAACCATTAGGAGGAACCATATTTTTGGGCTTGTACTATAGAGGCACTTGCTTGCGTACTGCCATGACGCTGGTGGGTCCCTACTGTCATCCTCTCCACGTACAGTCATCTCCTTGTTCCTCTCGGTTGTTGACGATGTTGACAACGCAAGAGGGCGGCGCACCGCGCACGGTGAGCGAACCAAGGCCGCAAGGCAGAGGACGATGGCGAGGCCTCAGACGGAACGAACAGGAGCCGTTGAAGATGCACCGGTCCAGTCGGAGGAGGAGGGGAGTACGAGGGTTGACTGGTTCGGGTGCAGGTGCATATTGGGGCTGACGTCCGCCGGAGAATAACAGGACGTGTGGGGGAATAGAGGGAGGGACTGGCCAACGTTGGAGGGTACGTACGGTAGGGCGGCGGAGGCGCAGCCAGCCATGGGAGGCGGGAGCAGGCGGAGCCGACGGGGTGGTTTGGTTTGGGCGATTGGAGGAAGAAGAAGACAAGAGATAGAAGATACACGACAGATGTTGGATGTCAATCCAACGGCTGGTAGGCAGAATCGTTTGTTGACTGGCTAGTAAGTCGACACGACCTTGGATAGGCTATTTCCTCGCGGGTCCCAAATGTCAGAATCCAAATCTGTCACGGTCATGCAGCCTTTCCTATGAAAATTTACAGCCCATTTGATGTGCTAGTTCGAAATAAGTTTGTGGGTGCTGGTGGGGGCTAATCACTTGACTTCTGTAATGCACTGTGAGCTCAAGCAGCCGGCGAGAGTGATGTTATTTCCCTTGGTTTGGATTTGTTACAATATTTCACTCTAAATTAAACGAATGGCAAGCCATTTGCCTTGTTTCAAAGAAAATATGACATTCACAGCCGAGTTGAAAAGGGCAGGAACATCTAACTCCAGCTTACAAACTGTACAAAAGCACGAGGGTTAATTGTTCATCAGGTTTACAAAAAAAAACCAGATTGAAAAGGGCAACAACATCTAACTCTAGCACTGTTTTCGGCAGTCATAGTCAAATGGATCAGTCAGGTCCATAGAATGAACATCCTGGGTCGTAAAATTTACTGGATTATGACCACAATATGTTGTAAATAGAAGCCCGACATGTTCAGAAGCTCTTTTGCCCAACTGAAACTCCTTTTTTCTGCTCTTCGACATACCCATCTGTCAAAACCATGCCGCTGATAAACTTAAGCCTGATGGACAATAGTAACCTCGCATTCAGCAGGAAGAATGTGACAAATCTTGTGTTTGCATGGTTGGCTACATATCGTTCTAGCGTTATTGTCTTCAATCGAATCTCATGAGAAGTGAGAAAATCCCGATGCTTACGAATCCATCGATTGGTTATAACTTTCTTACCTCGTCCTGTTGCCTAAATAGACATGAAGATTGAAAATAGTTAAGGTCTAAAAGAAGAGTGTCGAAAGAGCAACAGCTGAACGGTTAATTCTAGTACACTATATGCGGGCTTCCAATGTGCGTGAAATTATCACCTTTATATACAACTTCTCCAGACATGGAAAGCATTGCACAAAGCCAATAATCTTGTTCAGATCAAAACTATTCATTTGGATATATAAGATCTTGACAAAATCCAACACCATTGATAGGCCATCCATGGAGAAACTCTGCATTGAGCATAGAACATAATATTAGTACAAAATGTGTACTCCAAGATGAAATTTTAATTATGCGCAGAAATTTAAGTGTGTGACGTGTGAGCTAAAATAAAATGTGCGCGCCGTCTTTTGTTTTTTAGAAGTTCTGAGGGTAGGGTGTGAAGAGCACATATGTGCGTGACGTCTACCTGCAGATAGACGGTGGGTGCGACGTGCGAGTCTGCGATAGGACTCGGGAGAGTCGTGACTCGTGAGGGTGCGTGTGCGTGAGAGAGAGGGGGCACGTATCAATGCAAAGCATGTGTCCGTAAATCATTATCCGACAAACGTTCGCCACAAGCCTTTTCCTGACGAACACCGTAAGGACCGTTAGATCGGCATCCGACAGTGTCAGTTTTTCCATGTCATTTAACAGAACAGCCACTCCTCCTACACACAAATCTTCCACGTGAGTGTTCGCAACTGCCGTATGCTCCCTCCGTTCCGAAATGCAGTGCATATAGCTTTATTGAAAATTCGAACCTCGCAAACTTTTACTGAGTTTTCGTGTACCAAATTGCACATGTAGAATACCATGTATATATCATTTCATTCATCTTCGAGAGGTAACTATAAAGTTGGGTGAGGAGTCTACAAAGAAAGACCATCGTATCACCCGCAGCAATTTCAAGCATCCTTTAGTGTCGAGGAATATCATAGGAACTCTATATGATATGATTTTTATAGGATTTTTTCCTTTAGAGCCAATTGGTTCATAGGAATAGATTCATATACTCCACATTTCAAAGGAAATAAACATGATATCATTTCTATAGCTTTAGAGCCACTTTTTTTCATATGAATGGATTCCTATACTCCCTTAATTTCAAAGGAAAATAAACATTAGCGTATATTCAATAAAAAAGTTCCTATGATATGAACCAAATTACATCTCTTTTCTAATCCCTCCTCATAGGAATTGAGAAACATGTCATCTCTAGATTCAATAGAAAAGTTCCTATGATGTGAACCAAATGACATCTCTTTTCCAATCCCTACTCATAGGAATTGAGATGCTCCATGTCATCTCTTTCCCTACAACTTCCATGTATACATCTCCTATTCCTAAATAGATACTACAACCCACTAGTAGCTTTTTTCCAAAACATGCAACTATGGCACAAGAACTGTATAGTGTGCCAATAACTTTGAAAGATGGTCGCTGGATGAAGCTAACCCGACAGTGCATAGATAGGAAAATCCGAGCACTACTGGCCGTTGGATATCATGAACATTCCACCAGATCTGCCACATGTACAATTTAGAAGATTCCATGGTTGAACTTAAGCATAATGCACAAACCTCAAAACACAAGCACTTCTCCTTTGTTCTAGAATCTTCTGTATCATAATTGATTATTATTTTTAAATGAATTGCCATTATTTGTTTTTTTACTTTATGATTTACTCCCTCCGTTCCAAAATAGATGACCCAACTTTGCACTAACTTTGTACAAAGTTAGTGCAAAGTTGGGTCATCTATTTTGGAATGGAGGGAGTAAAATGCACAACCCCATGAATCTTAACATTTTTATAAAACTTATTGATTTTGAATGAGATGAACTATAAGAACTAAAAGAACATCTACATCATGCATATATGACTCAAAGCTTTACATGCTATAGTGTGTATTTATTCATAATTTGGTTTCAAAATCTCATGCGTTCAATACATGTGTACCTTAATAGTTTTGAGTAGAGTAGCAAATTTCACGCGGCCCCGGGTATATCAAAATGCAGGGCCCATGCATCATTGCCTTTCGGTCGAACCTACGTCCACAATTTTTTGTACGTACTATATCTCCACTGGTCCCCGAATCCAAAATGCTGCCTTGTTCCCGTAAAACCAAGCGGCCCACACATATTTAAGGCGTCAGCTCGAACCCGTTTACTACGACGTGGCCTCGCACGCCGTAGTACTCCTACAAACCCTACCGCCGCACTCATCATCGGTTTTCTTCAAGAGCACGAGGGAGAAGCCGATTTATAGTGGAGGCGCTTTAAAAAAAAAAGGTTGTGTAGTGGAGACCCCTACCCGAGGGTGCCCTAGGTAGCTGCCGCACGCATCATTGTTTTCTCTTTTCTTTATGCTCTTGCGCCCTAGAGTGAAATGATGGTTGCTTCGTCCGTCCAGCTTAATGCGGGAAAGGTGGGGCTTTGTGATTTGACCCCTCGTCGCTCATTTTCTACTACTGCGGCGCTACGACCGGGGTGCCTCCAATTCCAACCGTTGCTCCGAACTGTAATTTGGTGCATCACACATGGAACAAGACGATGGATGAGCCACATGTCGGCCAAAGGGGTCCTGTTAAGTGTGTCACCATTTCGTGTGCGGACTGACCCTGCTTGAGTTGCTACGCCAACACGACAGGAGCAGCCTACCACTTGGTTTTGCTCCTTGGTGAATCCCGACTATATTGATCTAGAAAGATACGTGCTGAACTACCCTCTCTGTCTCAGTTTTTTAATTTTAGGTGTCTCGGTTTATAGGGCCTGCACGTAGTTCTAGGTCATCCATTTGACTAACTAAATATGAGTTACTATGTCACAAAAAGTATATCATTGGATTCTTAAGCAGATGTAGTTGTATTTAAAAGTCGAGGGTGGGGCTTTTCCTGCGCGGTAGGCGGCGGGGCAGTTCCGCCTAGTCGGTTCGACAGAGACGCGAGAAGACGAGGGAGTAGGCTGCTGCAAACGTAGGGCTGTGTGATTTGACAGTGAGTTACTGCTGGACAGGTGGGGCCCCGTGATTTGACTTGCCATTATCATTTTAACTGCGGTGCTACAACCGGCGTGAGTCACCCAGATTCCTGACCACCTCCATACAGGTGCCTCTCCCAATGCTCCACCATGTAGTAGAGGCTGGCTCTTGCATGAGAGCCCACTTCTCCACTTTTTCCTTGCTTCTCTTTCCTCCACATATGCAAAAATGCCATGTAAAGCGCACTATTGTACTTACTTTTACTTGCTCCTACAGGTGCTTAAGCTTGACACATAGGCATAAAGTCTGATGTGGCAAGTTAATCAAGAAGAGAGAGACTAGTTTGGTGACCCAAGGAAGAAACGGTGCTAAGCGCATGTACCTAGGTGAAAAGACAATTTTGAGTCTATAGCTAATTAAATGAAGCAAACTTAGCAACACCATTTCATTGGAAGAGGTCACTCATTGGAAAATGCAATAAATACACGCGCTTAGCACCGTTTCTTCCTTGAGTACGAAGAAAGAGATAGAGAGGAGTAAAAAAATACACTTATAGCTAACCTTGTTATAGTATGGGTGACTAAGTGATGACTATGTATGACATGCCAACATCAGATAGCCTAACGCACCGTGTTAAATCTCCAAGGGCGCGACTGCGCGAGCGATGTGACGGTCGTGGTAGGCGCGACCATGATAGGGGCTGCTGGCAGCCCTTGGATCTGAGATCAAACAGTCGCATGCTAAGTTGCTGAAAATTTGCAGAATAACCCTCCAGGATAGGATATTCACCCATAGGTCTAGAATCACACCATGCAACCGTTCGATCTCAGATCCAAGGGCTCTCGAAAGCCCGTATCATGGGAGAATGGAAAGCCACTACCCTACCGTTCGCACACTGGCAGTCCGCTCCTACTCGTCCCCGCACGTCCTTCAATACTATGGCGGTTCGCTCCTAGTCGTCCCGTCCATTCACATTACGGCAGTTCCACTAATCCTAACCCTCCTCCCAAATCCATGGCGTCCCAAACCTCCACGATCGGTGGTGAGTACAAGGTTCGAACCATCACCGGCGATGAGTTCGACGTCATCTACACCCGTTCTTCCGCGACGGTGAAAGGATGCCTTTCTCGCTTCAGACGCATGTTCGAAAACTCAGATGATGAGTGGGTCGCTGGGCTAGATGTTGAGTACACCACAGTCCTGGGACGAGAGAAGGATCTAAAGGACGAAGAGAGGAAGAAGCCCGCCGTGATCCAGGTTTGCGTACATAATGTTTGCTTGGTCTACCACATATGCCATGCCGACGTTGAGTGCCAGGATTTTAAGAACTTCCTCAAGGACAAAACAGTGAAATTCGTTACTGTAGACTTTACGAACGACGAAGAAATCCTGGGTCGGATAGGCCTCGTTGTAGGCAACCCCTTCGACCTCCAGAAGAATCGGCTGGTGCCCTCTCGCCATCCTTCAATGTTGACCCTGGCAGGAGCCATGGTTCATCCTTCATACGGTAAACTAGAGAAACCTCCATACATGTTTCATCGTCATGCATGGCAACGGAATGTACTAGATATAGACCACATCCACTACGCTGCAATGGATGGCTACCATTATTTCAATATCTACAAGGGTTGGATGAAGAGCAACAACCAAGTGTGCGGTTCAAGCAAAGAAGTATCGACTAAGAGGAATAGGGACAAGGACGAAGTCGAGGACGTGGACGAGGACTCCGAGTAAGGTGGCAGTGTCGTTGCTCATGGTGGTTCTAAACTTCTAATGCAGTGTCTACCGGATTAGTTGCATAGTTTAATTTCAGGTGTGCTTACTTTAATTTGAGGGGTGTGTTGTGCTGAGCCCCCAGCAGAACTATGCTATGTTTCTTCTCATTACTTTAACTCTTCAGTATGTACATACTACTAGTATTACTTTATTTGAATTTAGCACCCCAATTAAGCACGTACTAGCTTTTTTTAATAGTAGTATATGCATAATTTGGTGACGAGTGCTCTCTATATGTACCACCTTTTTTTTAATTTCAATTTTTGCTCCATGGCGCAATCCATCGATAGTACTACTGTACAAAAGTATACATTTTTTAAAAGGCTAGAGTACTGTTCATCACATATATAGCCAGCTAAATTCTCAACCTAGAATGACGTGTATGCCATTTAGTAAACCGATACGGAGGAAGTATAGTAAAAATGAGGTGATTTTACCGAGCGATCGGTGGGGGAGCATGGCCTGTCATGTGGTCCCACGTGTCATGATGTACCAAGGCGATGCGCATGTCCCTCTTGAGGCAGAAGCAATACTAGTACGTGGTTTGAGATGATGGCGAACCGAAGTGTGAAATAATGGTTGCTTCGTCCATCTGGGAAAGTGCGGCATTGTGATTTGACGTCTCATTGCTCATTACTACTACTGGGCCAGTACGAGTGGGGTGCGTCCCCCTGTTGTTATGCACTGTTATATGGTGCTTGACACGTCGACCCGGTTGCTATATGTCCCACATGTCGGCGACAGGAAGTACAAAATTCATGAAAGGGAGCGTCGACGGAGGAGTATACTACATAATTCATGAAAGGGAGTGAGGGAGTCCTGGATTAGGGGGTCTCCGGACAGCCGGACTATATCCTTTGACCGGACTGTTGGACTATGAAGATACAAGATTGACGACTTCGTCTCGTGTCCGGATGGGACTCTACTTGGCGTGGAGGGCAAGCTAGGCGATACGGATATGTATATATCCTCCTTTCTAACCGACCTTGTGTAACCCTAGCCCTCTCCAGTGTCTATATAAACCGGAGGGTTTTAGTCCGTAGGACAACATACAATCATACCATAGGCTAGCTTCTAGGGTTTAGCCTCTCTGATCTCGTGGTAGATCTACTCTTGTACTACCCATATCATCAATATTAATCAAGCAGGACATAGGGTTTTACCTCCATCAAGAGGGCCCGAACCTGGGTAAAACTTCGTGTCCCCTGCCTCCTGTTACCATCCGCCTAGACGCACAGTTCGGGACCCCCTACCCGAGATCCGCCGGTTTTGACACCGACATTGGTGCTTTCATTGAGAGTTCCTCTGTGCCGTCGCCAGAAGGAAGGATGTCTCGTCTTTAAAGACGATACTACTATCGGGGGAGCTTTGGCTGTCGGCCAAACTCTCCGGCTAGGCGGTTTCATCATGACCGCCTGTTTGGCCGCTGCGCCGACGATGACTTCTCGGGTCATCGAAAACAGCCTCCACGTCAAATCGGCACTCGCCGAACAGATGGATCCAATGGAGCTCGCCTCCTTAAATGAGCTCTTAGATCGCATCGCCGCCTTGGGAGTCGCTACGGACTATGATCGGATTGGGCTTAAACCCGATCAAAGGGAGATTAACTCTCCACCGGTCACCCATCATATCGCAGTGGTGGAGGAACAATGCGGCGACCTTTCCTCCATCTTGAGGATCAACTATGTCCGGATTCCCGTGCTCTCTGAGCCGGACGCCCGTTCGCGGGAGGACAACATCCAATCCCTGAACTTAGAGTCAGGCAACGAGCCAGGATTATCGGGTCACAACCCGGAACTGAAACTTCCAAAATTGGAAATTCCTCGGCCCCTGGATTCCAGATCAGGTGAGGGTTTGGATTCAATTCCACCCACCCACCCAAACATAGGCGATCTTTCCCACATCAGGCAAGAGCCCCAGGAAATAGTACATCACTATTGGGCCAGATTCCTCCTTGCGATGAACAAGGTTAAGGACTGTCGCGAGGAAGACACAATCCTATTTTTCCTGCAATAATTGCACGGACAAGGGAATCCTTAATGCCATAAATCGCCATGAGATAACACGCTTCGCTGACTTGGCGTCCATAGTACAAAAGTACTGTGTGATGGAAAGTGCCTGGAAAACCGAAATAAACTTTTGGGATAATCCGGCCCTGAATACAAACCCAGTCCGAAACAAAAGGGTGCATTATCACAATACACCCGGGCCAACTACCAAAAAACAAAACCCTCTACAGGGTATGGAACCGTACTGGAAGGATGGCTCAACGGACCCTGCAAAATTCACAGTACAGCGGATACAATACCAACGCACAGCCTTAGAGCATGTTGGATACTCCGGCAGGTGGTCAAAAGTGGTGAGGATCTACTTCTCTCAAATACCACAAAGCACCATCCCGTGGATAACAATACGGTGTTAACGGTCTTTGAGACCTTCGCGTCAAATAATAGACGCAAGCGAACACTCCGCAACATGGCCAAAATCTGCCATGTAGCAGCAATAAATCCATGGAGTGACACGGCTATTACCTTCAATGCCAGTGACGAACCTAAATTCCGAACAGCCCGAGCACCAGCCGCACTGGTCCTCAGTCCGATCGTGGACGGCTTTCGACTCACCAAAGCACTCATGGACGGCGGTAGCGGATTAAACCTCATCTATGAGGAAAATCTTCAAAAGATGGCAATAGACTGGAACCGCATTAAGCAAAGTAGCACAACCTTTAGAGGAATCATCCCCAGTCGGGAAGCACGCTGTGCTGGGAAAATCACACTAGATGTGGTATTCGGCACGCCGGATAATTACAGGTCCGAAGAAATTACATTCCAAGTGGCCCCGTTCAGTAGTGGTTATCACGCTCTTTTAGGACGGGAGGCATTCACAATCTTCCAAGTCGTACCCCATTACGGGTACATGAAGCTCAAAATGTTGGAAATATGCCCTAGAGGCAATAATAAATTGATTATTATTATATTTCCTTGTTCATGATAATCGTTTATTATCCATGCTATAATTGTATTGATAGGAAACTCAGATACATGTGTGGATACATAGACAACACCATGTCCCTAGTAAGCCTCTAGTTGACTAGCTCGTTGATCAATAGATAGTTACGGTTTCCTGACCATGGACATTGGATGTCGTTGATAACGGGATCACATCATTAGGAGAATGATGTGATGGACAAGACCCAATCCTAAGCATAGCACAAGATCGTGTAGTTCGTATGCTAAAGCTTTTCTAATGTCAAGTATCATTTCCTTAGACCATGAGATTGTGCAACTCCCGGATACCGTAGGAATATTTTGGGTGTGCCAAACGTCACAACGTAACTGGGTGGCTATAAAGGTACACTACAGGTATCTCTGAAAGTGTCTGTTGGGTTGGCACGAATCGAGACTGGGATTTGTCACTCCGTGTAAACGGAGAGGTATCTCTGGGCCCACTCGGTAGGACATCAACATAATGTTCACAATGTGATCAAGGAGTTGATCACGGGATGATGTGTTATGGAACGAGTAAAGAGACTTGCCGGTAATGAGATTGAACAAGGTATCGGGATACCGACGATCGAATCTCGGGCAAGTGTCGTACCGATAGACAAAGGGAATTGTATACGGGATTGATTAAGTCCTTGACATCGTGGTTCATCTGATGAGATCATCGTGGAACATGTGGGAGCCAACATGGGTATCCAGATCCCGCTGTTGGTTATTGACCGGAGAACGTCTCGGTCATGTCTGCATGTCTCCCGAACCCGTAGGGTCTACACACTTAAGGTTCGATGACGCTAGGGTTATAAAGGAAGTTTGTATGTGGTTACCGAATGTTGTTCGGAGT